>NC_053023.1:613436732-613518753 GCF_003073215.2 Triticum urartu
GGATGCCCAAGGCACCCAAGGTAAAATCCAAGGACAACCAAAATCCTAAGCTTGGTGATGCCCCGGAAGGCATCCCCTCTTTCGTCTTCATCTATCGGTAACTTTACTTGAGACTATATTTTTATTCACCACATGATATGTGTTTTGCTTGGAGCGCCTTGTATGATTTGAGTCTTTGCTTTTAGTTTACCACAATCATCCTTGCTGTAAACACCTTTTGGGAGAGACACACATGAATCGGAATTTATTAGAATACTCTATGTGCTTCACTTATATCTTCTGAGCTAGATAAATTTTGCTCTAGTGCTTCACTTATATCTTTTTAGAGCACGGTGGTGGTTTTATTTTATAGAAATTATTGATCTCTCATGCTTCACTTAAATTATTTTGAGAGTCTTTTAGAACAGCATGGTAATTTGCGTTGGCTATAAATTAGTCCTAATATGATAGGCATCCAGGATGGGTATAATAAAAACTTTCATATAGAGTGCATTAAATATTATGAGAAGTTTGATACTTGATAGTTGTTTTGAGATATAAAATGGTAATATTAGAGTCGTGCTAGTTGAGTAATTGTGGAATTGAGAAATACTTTTGTTGAAGTTGGCAAGTCCCGTAGCATGCACGTATGGTAAACGTTGTGTGACAAATTTGAAGCATTAGGTGTTCTTTGATTGTTTTCCTTATGAGTGGCGGTCAGGGATGCTACCTCTTGAGCACTGCGTTGGTTTTCCCTTGAAGAGGAAAGGGTGATGCAGCAAAGTAGCGTAAGTATTTCCCTCAGTTTTTGAGAACCAACGTATCAATCCAGTAGGAGGCCACATGCAAGTCCCTCGTACCTACACAAACAAATAAGAACCTCGCAACCAACACGATAAAGGGGTTGTCAATCCCTTCATGGTCACTTACAAGAGTGAGATCTGATAGAGATGATAAAATAATATTTTTGGTATTTTTATGATAAAGATTAAAAGTAAAAAATTGCAAAATAAAAGGTAATCAAAATAGCTTGTTGACGGAAGATTAATATGATGGAGAATAGACCCCGGGGCCATAGGTTTCAATTGTGGCTTCTCTCAAGATAGCATAAGTATTATGGTGGGTGAACAAATTACTGTCGAGCAATTGATAGAAAAGCGAATAATTATGAGAATATCTAGGCATGATCATGTATATAGGCATCACGTCCGTGACAAGTATACCGGCTCCTGCCTGCATCTAATACTATTACTCCACACATCGACCGCTATCCAGCATGCATCTAGAGTATTAAGTTCATAAGAAAAGAGTAACGCATTAGGTAAGATGACATGATGTAGAGGGATAAACTCAAGCAATATGATACAAACCCCATATTTTTATCCTCGATGGCAACAATACAATACGTGTCGTCTCCCTTTCTGTCACTGGGATCGAGCACCGCAAGATTGAACCTAAAGCTAAGCACTTCTCCCATTGCAAGAAAGATCAATCTAGTAGGCCAAACCAAACTGATAATTCGAAGAGACTTGCAAAGATAACCAATCATACATAAAAGATTTCAGAGAAGAATCAAATATTGTTCATAGATAGACTTGATCATAAACCCACAATTCATCGGATCTCGACAAACACACCGCAAAAAGAGTTACATTAAATAGATCTCCAAGAAGATCGAGGAGAACTTTGTATTGAGATTCAAAGAGAGAGAAGAAGCCATCTAGCTAATAACTATGGACCCGAAGGTCTGAAGTAAACTACTCACACATCATCGTAGGGGCCATGGAGTTGATGTAGAGGCCCTCCGTGATCGATGCCCCCTCTGGCGGAGCTCCGGAAAAGGCCCCAAGATGGGATCTCTTGGGTACAAAAGGTTGCAGCAGTGGAAATAGGGTTTCGTGGCGCTCCTGCATGTTTTCAGGGTATATGAGTATATATAGGAGGAAGAAGTAGGTCGGTTGAGCCACAAGGGGCCCACGAGGGGGGAGGGCGCGCCCCCTGCCTCATGGACTGCTCGTTTGTTTCTTGACGTCCACTCCAAGTCCTCTGGATCACGTTTGTTCCAAAAATCACGTTCCCGAAGGTTTCATTCCGTTTGGATTCCGTTTGATATTACTTTTCTGCGAAACACTGAAATAGGCAAAAAAACAGCAATTTGCACTGGGCCTTGGGTTAATAGGTTAGTCCCAAAAATAATATAAAAGTTTAAAATAAATCCCATTAACATCCAAAACAGATACTATAATAGCATGGAACAATCAAAAATTATAGATACGTTGGAGACGTATCAGGGGACGAACGATGGTCTTTTCCTACCAATCTATCCCCTTAGGAGCATGCGTGTAGTTCTTGGTTTTGATGACTTGTAGATTTTTGCAATAAGTATGTGAGTTCTTTATGACTAATATTGAGTCCATGGATTATACGCACTCTCACCCTTCCATCATTGTTAACCTCTTCGGTACCGTGCATTGCCCTTGCTCACCTCGAGAGTTGGTGCAAACTTCGCCGGTACATCCAAACCCCGTGATATGATACGCTCTATCACACATAAACCTCCTTATATCTTCCTCAAAACAGCCACCATACCTACCTATTATGGCATTTCCATAGCCATTCCGAGATATATTGCCATGCAACTTTCCACCGTTCTGTTTATTATGACACGCTCCATCATTGTCATATTGCTTTGCATGATCATGTAGTTGACATCGCATTTGTGGCAAAGCCACCTTCATAATTCTTTCATACATGTCACTCTTGATTCATTGCACATCCCGGTACACCGCTGGAAGCATTCACATAGAGTCATATTTTGTTCTAAGTATCGAGTTGTAATTCTTGACTTGTAAGTAAATAAAAGTTTGATGATTGTCATTATTAGAGCATTGTCACATGTGAGGAAAGGATGATGGAGACTATGATTCCCCCACAAGTCGGAATGAGATTCCGGATGAAAAAAAGAGGCCATAAAAAAGAGAAAAAAGGCCCAAAGAAAAAAATAAGAGAAAAAGAGAGAAGGGGCAATGTTGCTATCCTTTTTCCACACTTGTGCTTCAAAGTAACACCATGATCTTCATGATAGAGAGTCTATTATTTTGTCACTTTCATATACTAGTGGGAATTTTTCATTATATAACTTGGCTTGTATATTCCAATGACGGGCTTTCTCAAAATGCCCTAGGTCTTCGTGAGCAAGCAAGTTGGATGCACACCCACTTAGTTTCTTTTGTTGAGCTTTCATATATTTATAGCTCTGGTGCATCCGTTGCGTGGCAATCCCTACTCCTTGCATTGACATCAATTGATGGGCATCTCCATAGCCCGTTGATTAGCCGCGTCAATGTGAGACTTTCTCCATTTTTGTCTTCTCACACAACCTCCATCATCATATTCTATTCCACTCATAGTGTTATGTCCATGGCTCGCGCTCATATATTGCGTGAAAGTTGAAAGAGTTTGAAAAGGCTAAGTATGAAACAATTGCTTGGCTTGTCATCGGGGTTGTGCATGATGGGAGCATTTTGTGTGACAAAAATGAAGCATGGCCAAAATATATGATTTTGTAGGGATAAGCTTTCTTTGGCTATGTTATTTTGGTAAGACGTAATTGCTTGATTAGCATGCTTGAAGTATTATTATTTTTATGTCAATATTAAACTTCTGTCTAGAATCTTTTGGATCTAAACATTCATGCCGCAATAAAGAGAATTACATTGAAAATTATGTTAGGTAGCATTCTACATCAAAAATTCTGTTTTTATCATTTACCTACTCGAGGACGAGCAGGAATTAAGTTTAGGGATGCTTGATACGTCTCAAACGTATCTATAATTTTTTACTGTTCCATGCTATTATATTATCTGCTTTGGATGTTTAATGGGCTTTATTATGCACTTTTACATTATTTTTGGGACTAACCTATTAACCGAAGGCCCAATGCAAATTGCTGTTTTTTGCCTATTTCAGTGTTTCGCAGAAAAGGAATATCAAACGGAATCCAAACGGAATGAAACCTTCACGAGAATCATTTTTGGAAAAACGCAATCCAGGAGACTTGGAGTGGAGGTCAAGGAAGCAACGAGGCAGCCACGAGGTAGGGCGGCGCCCCCCCCCCCCACCCTCGTGGGCCCCTCGTAGCTCCACCGACCTACTTCTTTTGCCTATATATACTCTTATACCCTGGAAACATCCATGGGAGCCACAAAACCACTTTTCCACCGCCGCAACCTTCTGTACGTGTGAGATCCCATCTAGGGACCTTTTTCGGCGATTTGGCGGAGGGGGATTCGATCACGGAGGGCTTCTACATCAACACCATAGCCTCTTCGATGATGTGTGAATAGTTTACCACAGACCTTCGGGTCCATAGTTATTAGCTAGATGACTTCTTCTCTCTCTTTGGTTCTCAATACAAAGTTCTCCTCGATGTTCTTGGAGATCTATTCGATGTAATACTTTTTGCGGTGTGTTTGCCGAGATCCGATGAATTGTGGATTTATGATCATGCCTAGATATTCTCATAATTATGCGCTTTTCTTGCTCGGCAGTAATTTATTCACCCACTATAATATATGCTATCATGAGAGAAGCCACTAGTGAAACCTATGGCCCCTGGGTCTACTTTACATCATATAAGTTTCCGATCTACAATTCTAGTTTACTATTTATTTTGCAATCTTTACTTTTCCAATCTATACAAAAATATTTATCTTATTATCTTTATTAGATCTCACTTTTGCAAGTGACCATGAAGGGATTGACAACCCCTTTATCGCGTTGGTTGCGAGGTTCTTGTTTGTTTGTGCAGGTACTAGGCGACTTGCGTGTAGTCTCCTACTGGATTGATACCTTGGTTCTCAAAAACCGAGGGGAATACTTACGCTACTTTGTTGCATCACCCTTTCCTCATCAAGGGAAAACCAACGCATGCTCAAGAGGTAGCAGACTTCCGCCCAATAATCGCCAAGCTCCAACCTAGGATGGAGCCTTGGCAAGGGAGATGGCTTTCCAAGGCCGCTCGAGTGATTCTGATGAACTCCTCCCTTATTAGCCTATTGATGTACATCATGGGATTCTATAGCCTGCATGAATCCCTTCATCATGAGGTCACCAAACTCCTTCCCAGATTCTTCTAGGCTGGAGAAAACAATAAACAGAAATACCACATGGTGAAGTGGTCTGAGATTTGTAAGCCTAAGGACCAAGGGGGCCTCGGGGTCATTTCATCCAAGCGGATGAATATTGCCCTCCTCTCCAAATGGCTTTGGCGTATTCAGACCGATGAGGATGGGTTGTGGCTGGAGATTATCCGCGTGAAGTACCTTTGCGGGCAACCGCTGGCCTTCGCTTCTAGATCTGGAGGGTCCCAAATCTGGCAATCGGTGATCCGTCTGATGCCGGTCTTGCGTATTGGGACCTCCATTAGTGTGGGCTCCAGACCCGGAACCCTATTCTTGCTTGATAGGTGTGGGCCAGGACCCGTCCCTTTGCGGACCGCTTTTACACGTTATTCTTGATCTATGCCCGTCCACAGCTGTCTGTGGTCATGGCCTTAGCTGATATGGGCGCTATCGCCTTCCGCCGTACCTTTGGGGCGGTGGAACCCACACAATGGGACGAACTGCTTGAGTGTGTTGCTCTCCACTCCCCCTCCCTGGAGCCTGATTCACTGTCTTGGCATCTCGAGCCAAGCGGCAGATTCTCCACTAGGCCTATACCATGCGATTGCCCACTATCGGTGATTTGGGAGATCAAACTTCCAACGGGCCCATGACGTGGCGCTAACCCTAGGAAGCCAGACGACCTTCTTGATGCCCAAGACTAGAGGACGGCGGCACCCATATCGCATCCAGCATGTAAACCCTAGGCCTCTCCTATCTATACTAGTAAGGTACACGTGCGTTGCACGCATGAGATTTGGCAACCAAATTATGAATAAATATCATATTATAACATGTAAGCTTTGAGTCATATATGCATGATGTAGATGTTCGTTTAATTCCTATAGTTCATCTCATTCAAAATCGATTAGTTTTTATAAAGAAAAGCTAATCTATTTTAAGATTCATGGAACTGTGCATTGTAAAGCATAAAGTGAAAACAAATAATGGCAATTCATCTAGAAAAAAAGGCAATTATGATATGGAAGATTCTAGAACAAAGGAGAAGTGCTTGTGTTTTGAGGTTTGTGCATTATGCTTAAGTTCAACCATGGAGTATTCTAGACTTTACATGTGGCAAAAGATGGTAGAATGTAGATGATATCCAACGGCCAGTAGTGCTTGGATTTGCCATCTCTGCACCGTCGGATTGGCTTCATCCAACGATCATCTTTCAAAGTTATTCACACACTATATAGGGGTATAGATAAAGGGAGGTCTAGGGTTCCCCTTGATCCATCTATCCTCAGATAGGAGACTGCTTGGTAGCAACATCATACACCATTATAACCCCTCGCATGACGTATTCCTCCATTATGAATAGCCGAAACCAGCAGGACATAGGGTACTACTCTCTGGAGGCCCGAACTTGGATAAACCCCTTGTGTGACCTCCGATCCATGACTTCCAGCTGCACTTGGACCCCTACCGAGGGATCTAACGTAAATCTGCTCCATCAGTTGGTGCACCAGGTAGGGGCGGGGCCGGCTGGAGACCGATCATGGATTGGATCTTTCTCTGCTTCTGACGGCCTATGTGAAATGAGATTTGAATTAACCTCAAATCAACTTAGTTACTAGGGTTTGAAGAAGATATCCCCAGAAGTCACAAGGAATTTAAGGCATAGATCAACAAGAGAAAAAAAAGGAAAGAATTTGAATTAGCCTGTCCCTTCCCATCCAGTAAAAATTTTCCCTAGGGCCTATGTGAAACTTAGCAGCCCTATATATCGAAGTTGTTACCATGAGAAATTAGCAAAAAATATGTAGTTGTTTTGTTCCCAAAATCAAATCTGTTACCTGGTTTTTGTGTGCAAACTTACTAGCCCCATGTCTACAATAGGAAAACTAAGAAAAAGAGGAACAATTTAAAACAACATATAATCGCAATAGGGTTTGTGGTTTTAAGTCTGGTATGTAGGAAGACAAACTTTATAGAAAGAGAAAAACAATATTGTGTATGAAAAAGTTATCAACTCATGTGTGTCGAAGTTACCACGACACTACCTTTAAAACCGGTGTCAAGTGTTGAGAAAACTCATGCTACACTGAAATAGTTCCTGAGCAGTGTAAAATATGTGTTGTAGAGTTGAACGAAGAGCTTCCCTTTGACCCCTGTGAAAAAAGCACATGAACAAAACAATGTATCAAGTCAGTGAACATGTGTAAATTTTCTTTTGTTGATACGAAAAAAATTGTATATGATGATACTAACATGAGAACAGAAAAAAGCAGGTGCTACGATGGCATCTAACCAAAAGATTATGCGGATGGCATATTTGAGTGGTGCAAGAATGAACCAGCATGATGAGAATGCGTGCACGGCAAGCAACTATTCCGTCAACCCTAGAATCCCAGTTACATGTATTTTATCAACAAAAAAATGGTGCGTAGTTATCAGCCTTCATGTCTATAAACTACCATGTTCACAATAGATTATTTTCCAATGTTTTTGTTTAGAAATTACCAACCTTCATGTGTGTAAACTACAAGTTAACAAAAAAGATAGTTTACCAGTCTTTCTATACGGTTTTTACCAGACAACATGTGTATAAACTGACATGTTCAGAATGTATCGGTTACCAGTCTTTGTGAATCACCGGACTAATATGTGTCTAACTACATGTAAACAATATGAAAGTTATCATACATTTTGAATGAAACTACCACATCAAAAAATATGACAATATGTTTCCAAGTTGCATTGTAGGTGTTCACGATGAGCATACCCCGCACCTTGCCTAATACATAACCAAGTGCTAGCATGGGGGCAAAGAGCTTTAGGGAGCAAAGAATCAGTGAACATGCAACTCTGGAATCAGTCGGTATCAACGCGGACACGCTTATGAAGGCTCCTACTTCAGGAATGAAGTTTGACAACTTGAAAAGCGCTCATGAGCACTACATGGTTTACACGCGGAGGCATGGTTTCGGAATAAGACTGGACTACAGGGGACCGAGAGTGGATGGCACTATAAGCACAATGCTTCTGGTGTGTGCAAAATACGGCAAACCACATGGACAAGGAGGAGCTGCAGAGTGTGGAAAACCCAACTATCATTGTGAAGAAGAGAAAGAAAGAAAGGTTGTGAGGACTGAATGTCAAGCCCACACGTATGTTAGTCATAGAGATGTGTGATAGACTCTCGCCAGTTTCGATGATAAACACAACCATCCCTTCATCAAAAAGTCGTCCCTAATAAAGTTTCTGACATCATATCGAAACATCCCCGAGGAGGAAAATGACTTCTTAAGAATTCTACACGGATACAACATCGCGACTGCAAGGTAGATGTAGGTGATGCATGGATCTACAGGTCTACTCAAGATGTACCTTACACGACGCAAGATATTTCAAATGAGCGAGCTAAATTTCACATATAGAACCGTCACACAGATGTGGGAAGCAATATTGCATAATTCCGTAAGATGAGGACCTAGGATTCCTATTTCTAATGGAGAATCAATCTTAATGACGAGGGTAAGGTGGAGAACTTGTTTCGGACAGATGAAGCGTCATGCATGGCCTATGCAATGTACAACGTGTGTGTGTTGTTTGATACTACATACATTGCAAACATGCAACAAGGTGTCGTGTGCACCCTTCGTTGGCATTAATAACCATGGACAATACATCTAGTTCGGCTATGGCTTCGTTTGCAATGAACCGATAGAGAACTTTGTGTCGTTGTTTAACACGTTTCTGCATGCAATGGGTAGTGTTGACAAAGAAAACAACAACACTTATCAAGACTTTATAATAAGGGCTGGTATGGACGAAGTGTTCATGAACATAATACATAGAAATTGCCGTTAGCATATTACTCATGTAAAGGATGTTGGAGTTCCAGCCTCCTAGGGGCCTCGCCGCCCAAAAGTGCCCTCTACGCCGTCTACGGCTGGCACACTCTGCGGTCTGCGCCATCCGATCTACCCGTGCACCTCGCATCCGCATAATTTTCTCAGAGGTCCATGACATCTGGGCCGCGGATGCGACTAGGGCCACCTTCCTGTGTTATTTTCGATTGCACCCACGTGCATCGTCTCACGCGTTGCCCCGCACGCAACGTGTGTACCCGGGTCGTCAGTGTCGTTCACCCTCCGTATTACATATTAAGAAAAGTAAATCCTTTTGGTGACTGGCCAATCGAAAAAATATCGATCCCATGGCTCCTTTGGGCCGAAGCCGGGTGCCCAAATCCGGCCGCTCAGACCTTCCTCTTCTCTTTGGCCAAAAATTTCATGTCCGACTTATAAACCCAATCCAAGAAAGTAATATGAATTATTATTTCCCGAACATTTTGCGCACTTAATATGACGCCCTCGCAAATGCCTGCTAGTGCTCAAGAGAATTGAATGAGATGCTTAAGCAGCAACCACTTAACTGTTCAAACTGCTACTCCGCGAGACGATTTTTCAGATAAAAAGGAAGGAAGTGAACACCGCACGGTTCGACAGATATCAAAAAACCCTTCGCAAAATAGATGAAAAATTAAGGGCGACGCCGAGGAGCAAGGAGCACTGGTCCTTTCTCAAAAAAAATGAAAGATGAAGGAGCGCTGGTTCTGCTCCACACAGACACAAGTCATGGGTTACCACCAGCTGCCGCGAGACGATTCCAGCAGAAATGTCCAAAGATCCCTCGTATTCTGCCGGGTGAAATAAACAAACCCTTCTCGCTCCGCTTTCCCGTTGCGACAAACCGAGGAAGCAGACGGATGCGTCTGTCGAAAACGGCGCGCCCAATGCGCTTCAGAAGAGGCGCTCGGTTTTACTCCTACATCACTAATCTACACCGTCAAGTTGCCTCTCTCCATGGTTAGTACATCTGCCTCTCCAGACTAATCATCAGTCAGTCTTAGTGCCGTTCTCCCAAGAAAACCTGCTACGCTCTGCACCACTAGCATTGCACGTTGGAGCTCTGAAATGCTCCAGAGATGTTTGTTTGTTTTCTGCGCGCTCCAAGGTACGGGCTGACGGTAAACTAATGCGAGTACGTGGTGGGTTAGTGTAACTGCCGTGTGCCCCCGGGGTTAGTTTCAAGGAGTACATTATTTTAGACGATGAAAGTTAGGTTTACTGCGAAGGCATATGACAAAGATGACACAGGAAAAAAGATACTTCTATAGCTTAGGTAGGATTCAACACAAAAGTTCATGTGGAGCTGCATTTGATTTCTTCTCTTCGGATTAAGCTTCAACGGCGCACAACCGTGTAAAACACAATATGTTGGGAACTTGCTCGACACCCTAAGCGGGGTGTGGCTCTTTCGTTATATAGAGGTATCAAGGGGTACAATACAATGTTACAATATTAATACACAGACTACGTATATATACAGTCTAACACCCTCCCTCAATCTTAATTGTGGCCTGAAGTACAAAGCAAGTTAAGATTGCGCCTACAGCCTACAAACTGTGGTTGTGGAAGAGGCTTCGTAAAGATGTCAGCAAGTTGATCCTTTGACGGAATGAATTTGATACAAAGTAACTTCTGTGCAACACGTTCCCGAACAAAATGATAGTCAACCTCAATGTGCTTCGCCCTAGCGTGAAACACTGGATTAGATGAAAGATATGTAGCACCAATGTTATCACACCACAGAACCGGAGGATGTGCTGAAGCAACTCTCAACTCTCTCAACAGAGACTGTACCCATATGATCTCAGCAGTGGCATCAGCAACTGCTTTGTACTCAGCTTCAGTACTACTGCGAGACATTGTGGCCTGCTTTCGAGCATTCCAGGCGATCAGGTTAGAACCCAGAAATGCCGCATATCCCCCCGTGGATCGCCTGTCATCAGGACTGCCAGCCCAATCTGCATCTGAGAAAGCCGAGAGCTCACACGAGGGCACAGGCTGAAGAAGCAAACCATAGGAGATAGTAAGACAGATGTAACGCAGAATACGTTTCACAGCTGACCAATGAGATGTCCTGGGTGCATGAAGAAACTGACAGACACGGTTGACTGCATAGGAGATATCAGGCCTGGTAATAGTAAGGTATTGCAGACCACCAACGAGACTGCGATACTCAGTAGCATCCTCAGGTGAAAGAGCATCTCCATCAAGGGCAGATAACCAATCAGTGGCAGACATCAGAGTAATAGCATGTTTGCACTTCAGCATACCAGCACGACGCAGCAGATCCAGGGAGTACTTCTTCTGTGTAAGAGTCAAACCAGTAGAAGAACGTGAAACCTCCAGACCAAGGAAAAAATGCAAGGCATCCAAATCCTTGACAGCAAAGGCACCACTGAGTGCAACCACAAGACGATCAGCAGCAGCATGGGATGAACTGCTGAGAATGATATCATCAACATAAACCAGAAGATACGTCATAACCTCAGGACGCTGAAGAAGGAACAGCGATGTGTCTGCAGTGGAGGGAGTAAACCCAAGTGCTCGAAGAACAGAGCCAAGACGAGCATGCCATGCACGAGGATCCTGTTTCAGTCCATATAGCGCATTAGTCAGACGACAGAGATGACGAGGGCGTGCAGGATCAACAAATCTAGGTGGCTGACGCATATAAACCTCCTCCTCCAGAATTCCATGGAGGAAAGTGTTCTGCACATCAAGATGACGAAGAGACCATCCACGAGTGACAGCAAGAGACAACAGCAAGCGAATGGTAGTAGGCTTGATGACTGGACTGAACGTGTCTTCATAATCAAGACCATACCTCTGTTTGAAGCCCTTGGCAACAAGCCATGCCTTGTAGCGTTCGATAGAACCATCAGCATGTATCTTGACTTTGAAAACCCACTTGGAATCAATAACATTGACACCAGATACTGGAGGAACAAGCTGCCAAGTGTCATTTTTCTGGAGAGCCTGAATCTCTTGTTTCATAGCAGCGTGCCAGTGAGGAATACTCAGTGCAGCCTGGAAGTGTCGAGGCTCAGCAGTGGGATCAGCAGCAATGTGAGCCATGCACGCGGCTAGCCATGCCACAGTCCCGTCCTTGCGTTCCTTCGGACAGAAAATGCCCGACTAACTCCGTGTACGAGGACGAAGAGGGACCACGGGTCGTGCCGGCGAGACCGACGCAACCGGTGATGGAGACGAAGCTGCAGCATCGGGAGAGCTGGCACTAGGGCTCCCTGACGACGACGAGCCAGGCAAGGCCAGCCCACTAGTAGCCGAGGCGGGACTGACCGGGTCCAGCTCCAGGCCGGTCGAAGCAACCGCCGACCGAGGCGAAGATGCCTCCAGGTCGGGCGTGACCCCTCCTGGGTCAGGCGGAGCGCCAGCCGAAAGACTGGGTGAGGCCAGCCGAGGGCCAGGCGGGGCGCCAGCCGAAGGACTGGGCGAGGCCAGTGGCAGGCCAGGTGAGACCGGCGCCCGCACGGCAGCCTCCAGTGGCGATGCAGGGGCGGGTACGTGGGTCGAACCCGTTATGCATGGGACATGCACATCCCGAGCAAGAGCTGCCGCGTCGGTTTCCCCCGGCAAGCTTTCCTCCCCGGCAAGGTCTTCGCCTGGCAAGCTTTTCCCCCGGCAAGGTCTTTGCCCGGCAAGTTTCCTGTTCATCAAGAAGCTCAAGACGAGCGCCACGTCCAATACCTGCAGCATGATTAGGCAACAACGCAGGGGCATATGCAACATCCACAAATTGATCAGGCAAAGGTGTGGACATGTGCACCGATTGTGAGGAAATGGTAGAGTTTGTCGGAAGTGCACGAAAAGGAAACACGTTTTCATCAAACACCACATCACGAGAGATGTAAACGCGATTTGTAGGAACATGGAGGCATTTGTACCCTTTGTGAAGAGAACTGTATCCCAGGAAGACACACTTCTTAGACCGAAACTCTAACTTACGCTTGTTATATGGGCGAAGGTGAGGCCAACATGCACACCGAACACCTTAAAAAAGGTGTAGTCTGGAGTCTCGTTGAGCAAGAGTTCAAGCGGAGTTTGCATTTTCAGGAGTCGTGAGGGAAGCCTATTTATGAGAAAACAAGCTGTGGAGAAAGCATCACTCCAAAACCGAAACGGAATGGATGCATGAGCGAGCAAGGTTAGGCCAGTTTTAACAAGATGACGATGCTTACGTTCGGCAGTTCCATTTTGCTGATGAGTATGAGGACAAGACACACGATGTGAAATCCCAAGTTTGTTAAAAAAAAGAGTTGAGGTTGTGGTATTCACCCCCCCCCCCCCAGTCAGATTGAACATGGATGATTTTCTGCTTAAGGAGACGCTCAACATGTGCTTGAAACTGGATAAAAACATCAAACACATCAGACTTGCGCTTAATAAGATACAGCCAAGTAAACCGACTATAAGCATAAATAAAACTGACATAATAATTGTGACCACTAACAGATGTCTGGGCATGACCCCATACATCAGAAAACACAAGCTCAAGAGGATGTTTCACAACACGACTAGACTCTGAAAACGGAAGTTGGTGACTCTTGCCCTGCTGACAGGCATCACAGACGGTGTCAGCAGATTTATTGGACACAACTGGTAGGTCATGACGATGCAACACATGACGAACTATAGGGGCCGCAGGATGACCAAGGCGCGCATGCCAGTGCGTAGGAGACACACGAACACCACTGAACGCCTGAGGAGAAGACTGCATGGATGGTGTGCTCGGTACATCAAGTGCGTACAAGCCATGGCGAAGACGACCGCTAAGCAGAACGGCCCTCGTGTCCCGATCCTTGATAAAGAAACGAAAAGGATGAAACTCAGCAAGGACATTATTATCACGTGTAAGTTGAGGAATAGACAACAAACTACGCGTAGCAGAGAGAACACGAAGGACATTGGAAAGATATAGTTTGCGAAAATTGTGTGCAAGGAGAGAAGCCTGACCAACATGAGAGATGCGCATACCTGCTCCGCTGGCGGTGTGCACCTGATCATGACCACGGTATGGCTCCTGAGTAGAGAGCTTGCCCATCTCGCCGGTGAGGTGGTTAGTAGCGCCGGTGTCCATATACCATGATGGATCAATGGAGTAGGACGGAGTGCGACCATGATCATGAGTAGTCACGGCAGCGGCAGCCTGCTTGTCGTTTCCTTTGCCATTGTTGCCAAGGCCCAGAAAATCTTGCTTGTTGCGACGATGACAGCGAGATGCAATGTGGCGCTCCAGACCACACAGCTGGCAAGCCTGCGGGGCACCGCAGGAGGAGCAGCAAGCAACTGGCCGGTTGCCACCCGTGATGGATGGCGCATTGCCACGCGGGGCCGGATGCAAAGATGGTGCCGGCTTGCCCCCTGAAGATGAAAGCCGCTGAGGTTTGCCGCGAGTGGCGGCGTTGGCGGAGGCGAAACCCGATGAGACACGACGGGCCTTGATGCATTGTTCACGACCAAGGAGGCAGGCATACAGCTCACGAGGTGGAAGTGGATCGTCACGGCCATGAACGTTCTCAACGAGATTGTCATAATCATCGTCGAGCCCGTTAAGAACGAAAGTGGTGAACTCCTCATCCCTGCAGAGACTGGCCAACCGAGGCCAATGTCTCGGCGAGACCCCGCATCTTGTTGAAGTAGTCCGTGATGCTGAGGTCACCAAGCTTGGTCTCACCAAGCTCGGTGTGTATAGAGTGAGCACGCGCCTGAGACTGCGAGGAGAAGCTGGTGTGAAGCGCCGCCCACGCCTCCCGGGATGTAGTAGCGAAGATGACCAGCGACGAGACGCTTAGAGTGA
This sequence comes from Triticum urartu, assembly GCF_003073215.2. Lineage (NCBI taxonomy): Eukaryota > Viridiplantae > Streptophyta > Magnoliopsida > Poales > Poaceae > Triticum > Triticum urartu. The sequence continues at coordinate 613,451,552 of NC_053023.1, forward strand.
GCGAGGACTGGATGGCAGAGAGAATGGCCTGATCCTGGGCCACCCATGTATGATACGCCGGGTGATGAATGGGCGAACACGGGATGGATCCGTCAACATAGCCCTCCAGATAGCGACTGCGCAGAAGAGGCAACACCTGGGCACGCCAGGACAGGTAGTTGTCCGGCGTGAGCTTCACCGACAGCAGATGCGAGAAGTAAAACGGTGACGGCGCCGTGACCTGAGCGGCGTGAGCATGCATTGATGGCGCGTAGGGACCCGTCGACGGGGCTGTCTCGAGATGAGGAGCACCCGCCGAGTAGACGCTAGGAGCACCGGGAATGAGGGCGTCGGCTCCGTAGTTCACCGCGGCCCCGTAGGATGGCTGCGGCGGTGCAGCCACGAACCCGGACGGCGCGGAGTAGGGTTGGTGCGGCGACGGCGCGTAGGGCTGCGGCGGCTGCGCCAGGAAGTGCTGCTGCGGTGGCGGCGTGGAGTAGATCGACGCCGACGGTGGCTGGTGGTGATGCGACGGGAGAGCCGCATAGGGTTGGTGATGATGCGGCGCCGCGTAGGACGCCACGGGCCAGGAGGACGGCGACGGCTGAAGGGAGCCCTGGGCCGCCGGCGGCGCACCATACACGGCAGGAGCGACGCCACCGGGCGTCTGCGCGACGGCGCCGTAGGGCGGCTGTACAGCAACGCCATGAGACGGCGGCGCAGCGAACTCAGCAGAAGAGTCGGCCGATGGATTTGATCCGGTCGGGGACTCGGTCGGCGGCAGGGCCCCGTAGGCCGACGCAAGAGGCCGAGAAGCGAGGAACGGTGACATAGGGGCGAGGGCCGGCCCGGCGGCGGTGGCAGCGGGAGCAGCGGAAGACATCGAAACCCTAGTCTGATATCATGTAAAACACAATATGTTGGGAACTTGCTCGACATCCTAAATAGGGTGTGACTCTTTCATTATATAAAGGTACCAAGGAGTACAATACAATGTTATAATATTAATACACAGACTACGTCTAACAAACCGCACTGCATCACTGCATGTTGGTCACTGATGATCTTGGGCCGGTGCCTAGCTTAGGGTAGGTAAAGCGGCCGTGTTTCTATGCAGCATGTCCGTGAATCTTGTTTTTCTCCGGCGCCGGGACGTGCGCCTTGGGTACCGGCCGGACCGGACAGAGCGGAAGGGAGGCACGGCCTGGCTAGTCTACCATGCCATGCCCATGGGCGCCATGGGTGCTGGACGCAACGAGGCCAATGCAGCGGCATGTGAGGATGCCTTGGATGGTAGCTGGCCACTGGATCTGCGCGCAAGCAAGCGGACTAGCGTCTAGCGGAGGTCACGCCAGAGATGAGCTGAGCCTGAGCCTGAGCCTGAGCCTGAGCGCCATACTGTAGACATGGTGCATGCAGCCACACGAAGCCATCCCTTTTTGGCCTTTTGTTCTCCGATGAAGCCCTTAGTCGCTCCGGCACGCACACGGCACATCGAATAATTATAGCGGTTCGTGCTCAAGTGTGTTTTGTTGCTCGATAAAGCTCCTCTTACTCTATCACTAGCAAGTAGCAAGTACTCCTAGCTCGGCGTATAATCACTACTTAGCAAGCAGTGATTATGGTGGTTTGTGCTCTACAAGCACTAACAAGTGAAATGGATCACCCGCTGCAAAACTGAAGAGAGAAACCAACGAAAAACGTAAAAAAAATCCACGAGTGCTCATCGATCAGCTCTGCACCGAAGGCTGGTCGGACTAAAAAAGTGTTTCAGTTCATCGATAATCGGAAAAGGAAAAAGATACTCCCGCGTCCCATCCATCCGCGCCGAGATTGCAAACGGCTGCCACCACGAGCCCACGACCGTCTCGGTTCCCGTCATGTTCCCGTTCACATCGCACGGCTCCTTTTCCCCGTCATCCCCGCCGCGCACCAGCGGAACCCAACCTACCGGTCCTATATATCCTCGCGAATGCCCCCGCACTTCCCTCCTCGCTCCCGCGCCCCCACGCACGCGCACACTCGCTCGCACTCTCTAGGCGCGCAGCCGGTACAAATCGTGCGTGCCGGCGTCAGTCACGCACGGTGCCTTGAGTTCGCCCACACGCGCGCGCGCGTCCACGCCGAGCTGAGCTGAGCTGAGCAGAGCAGAGCAGGACTTGTTCGACCGGCAATGGCGAGGGCATTCTTACCCTCCGGCCTCGTGGCGGTGGTCGCGCTCGCGTGCCTCGCCGACGCCGCGGCCGCGCAGCTGCGGCAGAACTACTACGCCAGCAGCTGCCCCAGCGCCGAGTCCACCGTGCGCTCCGTCATCTCGCAGCACGTCCAGCAGAGCTTCGCCGTCGCGCCCGGCACGCTCCGCCTCTTCTTTCACGACTGCTTCGTCCGGGTAAGCCGCGCACCCCTTTCCGTTCTTGCTCCACCGTGCTGACATTACTGCTCGCCGTGCCCTCACCGTGACAGTGTCGTTGCAGGGGTGCGACGCGTCGGTGATGCTGATGGCGGCGAACGGGGACGACGAGAGCCACAGCGGCGCGGACGCCACGCTGTCGCCGGACGCCGTGGAGGCCATCAACAAGGCCAAGGCCGCCGTCGAGGCGCTCCCCGGGTGCGCCGGCAAGGTCTCCTGCGCCGACATCCTCGCCATGGCCGCGCGCGACGTCGTCTCCCTGGTACGTTGTACAATACCACGATTGCGTTCGCCAGTTCAGCCGTCGTACCACCGTGTTAACAGCGGGCCGTGCCGCGCTATCCCGTGACACCGGGGTACCCGGCGGTAGGGAGCCAGAGCGGGGCGCATGCGCCCCTGTCAGTCGCGCCAGGCTCGCACGGACCCCAGGACTCTGAAATGCGCAAGTCCTGGTTGGCTCAGGCAGTCAGGCTCGTCTCCTCCCCCTCTCTCTCCTCCGTGACCCCAGCCGGGCGGGCCACCGTCCGGCCTTGCCGTGTGCGCGCAACCCTTTTGCTGTGCGCGCCCAGCCCCACCAGGCCGGGCGGGGCCGCGGCGACACTGTTCGACCAGCTCGCCCGTCAGTCACTTTTTAGATAGCCACCGCGCCATCCTGTCATGCTGCATCTATAGGCTAGGCTAGGGTAGCCATGGTCCAGCCACGCTGCCGGCCGGTGATCCGCGCCCATGGCCGGGCCTTGCATCGCAGAGTCAGAGAGATGCAGCAGGGTCGCTGGATCGTTCCCGGTCTCTCGGTCCCTCCGGAAGCGCGAAAAGGCGGTGCGTTTCGGGCGCGGCCGGATGCCCGCCGGGTCGCGTCGCGACGCACGCATGCGCCGCGCGGTTCCGGGTGTCGGGGCGCCTTGGATGCGTACCGGGGCACGCACAGCCAGCGTACTTCTTTGGGCCTCCGGCCTCTCTGCTCCGGGCCTCCGGCGCTTTCGGCGACAGTGACGTGACCCGAAATGAGATCGGTGGGAAGCCGGTCTGGTGTAGGCTCGGTGTCGTCTCGTCTGTATGTTGCCCGTGACGCTTTTGCAGCAGAGCCTTGGCCGAGTAGGTGTCTGTGACTGTGAGGACGCTGCCTGCAACTGCAAGGCGTGCCCCCGCCCAGCAGGCAGACAAAGTTTCCATTCCGTAGAGTCGTAGGCCACTGACATGCATGACTAGGTATGGACAATTTAGCCCACATGCATACTCTACTTCTCAGAGCAGGGCCCTACTGAAACTCTGTCACGCTAAAACGAAAGGGTAATCACACTGACATGTTTGCCTGTAATCGTTGTTTATGTTGTTATAGACCGGCGGGCCGAGCTACGGCGTGGAGCTGGGCCGGCTGGACGGCAGGTCGTTCAGCAAGTCGATCGTGAAGCACGTCCTCCCGGGCCCCGGCTTCGACCTCAACCAGCTCAACGCGCTCTTCGCCAGCAACGGCCTCACCCAGTTCGACATGATCGCGCTCTCCGGTACACCACTGCTTTTCCTTCCTTCCTTCCTTCTTCGTTAGCGTTTGCACCGTATTATTATATTTCAACATTTCAGTAAAGTAGGTTGATCGCAGTCGCAGCGCAAGCATCTTGCTTTGGCCCTGTGCGCACTTCACGTGACACAACACATCCTGCGTGCTGCTTGGAGCAGAGGACAAAGCGGCTCACTGTTTCACACCGCACTGCACTTCTCCGTTATTTTTTTCGATGAAAAGAGCCTCCCACTTCAGTTTTGCTTGCTTCGAAAGTAGAAAAACACTGACACGGTGATAAAACTGAGGTAATTTCTTTTCCTCGAGGGAAAATGGAGGCCCGGAATCTACTTTCGTTTGGAAAGACAGAGAAAGTCATGTGCTGTTTTCTGACATGGTAGTACTAGCAAGTAGACAAAGGAGCCCGTTTGTGTGTTTGCTAACGCTTGTTTTTTGTTTGATTCCACATTGGGAGTGTGATAAACTATCTCAGTTCCAGTACACGGGCACACGAGACGCTTTGTCTGAATGTTCTTGGTTTTGCGTGAGATCCTATGCTTGCTTTTACATAACCGGAACGCTTGGATTCGGGGCCAGTGAAGGCCCACGCTATGATGACACAAAATAGAAACAAAGTACTGCTAGCAGTAACTTTTGACTAAGCTGGCCAATTTGGCCCATGCAAAGTTGAAAGGACTGTGCGTGCAGGGCCACGGGAGCGCAACTGTTTTGCATAAAATCTTTCGTCCTTTCAACTGACAAAGTCCACTGGCACTTGCATTCCATCATTAATTTGCACTTGCGTGTGCTAGCCTGCTTGTTTAGCTATGTTTTCGTTAATTTGGCAAAATAATATCTTTCTCGTTGCTAAAAGTAATTCATCCTGCAACACAGAAGTTTTGTTTTGACAGAGAAAGCACGCAGCAGCTGCTGGTCTTGAACTGCTATTGGGCCCAAAACCGACTGTTGTAGCTTCGAATTTTCTACTTTCAGGGCTTCAGGCCCGAGTTAGATGATTTTAGGCCGAACGTAGACAACTGGTTTCTTTCGATTACTCAGACCAAGTGCACCCGTTACCGTTTACTAAAATTAAAAGAACTGTTTTTCTCAAGGAAAAAACAGCAAAAATTTCATCCGTGTCTAGACGGCCGTGCCCAAGTTTGAATTTGTTTCAATTTTTGAAATCAAAATTTGAATCTGTTTCGTGCCTGCATTGTGTCCACAGGTGCGCACACGATCGGGGTGACGCACTGCGACAAGTTCGTGCGTCGGATCTACACGTTCAAGCAGCGGCTGCGGTACAACCCGCCGATGAACCTCGACTTCCTGCGGTCGCTGCGCAAGGTGTGCCCCATGAACTACCCGCCCACGGCGTTCGCCATGCTGGACGTGACCACGCCCAAGACCTTCGACAACGCCTACTTCGACAACCTCCGGTACCAGAAGGGCCTGCTCGCCTCCGACCAGGTGCTCTTCACCGACCGCCGCTCCCGCCCCACCGTCAACCTCTTCGCCGCCAACTCCACCGCCTTCTTCGACGCCTTCGTCGCCGCCATGGCCAAGCTCGGCCGCATCGGGGTCAAGACCGGCTCCGCCGGCGAGGTGCGCCGGGTCTGCACCGCCGTCAACTAGCTAGCGTTTCCGTTCGGTCGTGTTTGTGTGCGTGTGTGTTTAGGCTTGGGTCCGTAGCTAGGCTGGTGAATTACTTGTGATGCAGAGCAGATGCAGGGTGTTTTTGCCTGTGGGTGTGCGTTAGTGAGCTCATACGCTACGTTTTGTGGTGGGATTGTGTTAACCATTCTTTGATGGGGATGTGGTATCGAATGGGTCTTAACGGAAATGGGATTAGTAGTCGCATGGTAATTACACTGAAACAAATGCAAGCACTCTGCTTGGTGTGAAAGTGGTGTTCGTTTGGTTCCCAACATGGCTGCCTTTGGCGTTCCAGGTTCAGTGCCCGCTTGGAAGATACTCCCTCTGTTCGGAAATACTTGTCTTAAAAATGGTTGTATCTAGACTTGTTTTAGTTTTAGATACAACCATTTTTAAGACGAGAATTGTCTTAAAAATGATTGTATCTAGACTTGTTTTAGTTCTAGATACAACCATTTCTAAAACAAGAATTTCCGAACGGAGGGAGTACTATACAAAGCGGTTATTTTCCCATGAATCTTCGAATTCAATTCCAATAACCACCCACTCTGTTTGCCTCTTTCCATTATTCGTTCATGTACAAGACTGAATACATAGCGGTTTCCAAATTGGCACGGTATCTTTATTTATATGCAAAGAAAGCTACTATGACAAACAACAACATGTAGACACACATTCAAGGGTTCTTCAGACGATGTGCAGGAGTACAGCAGACATCATGGTCTCATTCTTTCTTCTTCACCACAAGAACTGGGCACTTTGCGTGGTGGCTACAGTAGTTGCTCACACTGCCAAGGAAAAACCTGCAGAAACAATAGCAGAGCAATCGCATCAGTTGGAGATGAGAACATTGTACTCCCTCCGACTTGTAATAAATCAGCGACAGTTAAAATGGATCGGAGGGAGTAACATCTTGTCAAATGTGTCTCAGAGGTGCATGTAAATATGTGATGGCTGATGAGTACTTGATTTATGCTAAGAAGTTAGCACTAATCATGTTCTTATTTTGTTGGTTAAGTACATATAGTTTTCTTTTTAAACAAGCAAGTACAAGATAGTTTAAGTTCTGCGTGTTGCCAACAATCTACCTCTGAGCTGGGTATGACAATTTAGTTGTACAAGGTACGCAAAGTATGAATAACGACAGTACACCAAGAACAACATGGAACTCAGGTGATATGTTTTCTTTTTCAAAAAGGAGGCTTTTACCCCAACTCAGGTGATATGTAGGCAATCACTTAAGAAGGTGAGCATAACACACCAAAAAGATAAATCAGGCTATAACCAAGTATTTATTTTTTCGGACAATGTGTGGATTTTATTAACTCAAAATGGAGCATCACGGGGATAATCAAGTATTTAGCTTGCACAAATGCTAGAGTGCTTAGAGCTGAGTTCAGATGTGAGATTCAACAACACATGCCCAACATAACAAAAAACATTGTTGTTGTAGAGGCAGTTTTCATCGTGAGATGTGCAAGGTCATCTGAATGAGGTATGTCTTACCTCGCACAGTGCTACGATCCTTAGAGGTGAGTTCAACATTTAACAACACATGTTGTACATAACAAAAGACAGTAGTTCTAGAGGTGTTCCTGGGTTTCATGGCAAGTTGTTTGTCTGACCACTACCCATCTATGTACAGACAAATAAACGGTAGCTTTTGAGAACAATTATTTATCCCTCGTCAATTTAGGTGTTGGTCCCATTGCAAGCACATAAGAAGAACATCATCGACAGGGAATGCATTTCACTACAAAAACGATGAAAGAGGACAACATTGACTAACTGATTTAGTACAGAGCACTACAGAGTAACCCATTTCCAGAACTCAAAATAAAATCCGGATGAGCAGAAAAGGACGATGATTGCTACCTCTGTATAGGCCCTCGGCTGTGGCTTCCCAGGATGAGCAGATCAACATTCAACTTCTCCGCAGCTTCGCATATGGTTTCCTTGGGATCACCCACCTCGATGGCGGTCTCTGCATCAACCTACACACAGAATAAATAAATTGACCGACGAGACATAGCCGATGGACTAATCTGATCTGGGAAAACAAGATCCGGTTCTGCCCCCAAATTACTAATTCTCAGAGCCATGGTCGCGCCCATTGACCAGATCGAGGAAGAAATCAGGCATGTGAGCGCGAGAATCACGTACCCCGTGTTCGGCGCAGATGGCCTTGGCCTTGTCGACGAGCGCCTGGGCGAGCTGCCGCTGGTGCTCGGTCACGGACCTGATGAGCTCCGGCGACGCCACCGACGGGCCAACTGCTCCTTCAGTAGACACCAGCAATACGATTTAGCTAGTACTACAAGTAACCGTATGGATGGAAGAGAGCCAAAGAGGCGCGGGCGGGGCTTACGCGGGGAGCCGGCGGGGAGGTAGCTGAGGGGGGAGAAGGGCTGGACGGTGAAGAGGATGAGGCGGCGGGGCGCGAGGTTGCGCAGGGCCCACTCGAGCGCGTAGTGGCTGCACTCGCTCTCGTCGATCGCCACCATCATCTTCTGCTCCGGCGGCGGCGGCGGCGCCGCCTGCGCGGCCATGATCGGCTGCTGGCGAGACGGGATGGATGATGGATCGAGACGACTTTCGAACTGTCTACAAGGACGACGAGCCTCGGCTGGTTGCTTGTGCTTCTGCTCCTCCTGTCTGTCTGAAGTACTGGTAAAAAGGTCCACGCCGTCGCCGCGTCGCGTCGGCTGAAGGCGACCTTCTTCACTCTTCCGGTTTCTAGACCTCTCCCGTTGTTTTGCCTGAGCCCACGGACATAGCACACGGTTTACTTTTTGGATAAGTGTCACATGTGTGACGTGAACCCATGGCAAGTCCAAATACGTGACAAGTCCGTTTTATAACAAGTATATATATTGTGATGTGAGGATGGTAACTTTTTTTTTAAGGGAAAGCCTTGATGACGGTTTGATAAGACAGCCACAAGAAAATCAGGAGGATCCTTTTGCCACACAAGAGGGCTAATCTCCGACTTACTAGCTAAAACATGTGCGGCCATATTGGCTTTCCTAGGACAAAACTCGAACGAAACATTACTATACTCATGACAAAGAAGACACAATCATCGTAGATCGCTGCCACAGGCCCAAGAGAATGTCCACCATATTTCATAATCTCGATCACCCCCATGCAATCGGAGTTCACTATATTCCTGTTGCACCCCATAGTGTTTGCCAGTGAAAGACCGTCCCTCAGAGCAATCGCCTCCGCCGTCGTTGCATCATTAACAACGTCCAAAGATCGGTTGGAAGCAGCCACAAAGTAACCCCGATCATCCCTGAGAACTGCACCGATTCCACCAGATTTGTTATTTACATCAAAAGCCGCATCTACATTGAGCTTTACATAATCTTCTTTTGGCCGAGTCCATCCGTATCTAGCAACAGGAGCACTATTTTTCTTCTTCGCTCTCGAGAAATTTGTAACCAGCGCAAAAATTTCTTGAGCGGATCTAATAGGAAGTTGAACTCTCGCACCATGAGTTACTTGTCGATGCTCCCACCAAACGTACCAGCATGTGGTGGTAATAAGGTCTGCCCGAAAAACACCCGGAAGGAGTGCTGCTGATGAAGAATTATCTGGTAGTAAATCTGCCAACATCGAAGTCCCCTCCCTATCCACGGTACGTGTGATATCTATTTCATGGCCGAGCCCCAAGTGCATCAGGACTTCGTGTACACACGGGCACTGAAAAAACACATGCCTGATGCTTTCACAATCCATGCTGCATAGCGGACACCCTCCTTCAGTTTGAATACGACGATTCGCCAGGACTCCAAAACAGAGGGTAGTGCCTAATAGAGCACACCAACAATGGATTTTCACCTTGGCAGGTACACTTAACGACCATAAGATGTTCCAGATCAGACTTGATGAGGGCCCATGTGGATTTGTTCTTCTCAACTTCCTGCCATGTTGATGTTCCCACTCACAATAATATGCCGACCTAACTGAAAACATACCATTTTTATTAAACTGCCAGGCAACAAAATCACCCATAACGTTCTGAGCTAGAGGAATTCGCAGTATCCGCTAAGCATCCATTGGCCAAAATAGGTCATTTATGAGCTCAGTATCCCATTCACGATCACCCTCCACCAATAGATCAGAAACTCTCGTCGCCACAATATTTTTCCTTGTAGTCATAATCATCCTGGGCCGGACGGGATCCAAGGGTCATCCCATATGTTAATCCTTGATCCATCACCGACCCGCCAAATGTGTCTCCGTTTAAAAGTATGGATGCCTGCCCAAATACTTTGCCAAGTATAAGAGCTGCCCTTCTTCAGTTCACAATTTAAAAGATCTCCCGAAGGAAAATACTTTGCTCCGAGGACTTTTGCACAAAGGGACTCAGGGTCGAAAAGTAACCTCCAACATTGCTTAGAGAGCAAAGCTAGATTAAAACAATGCAAGTCTCGGAACCCCACGCCACCTTTATTTTTTGGAACACACATCTTCCACCATGAAAACCAATGCATATGCTTCTTCCGGTCCTTATCTCCCCACTAGTACTGGGACATAGCATATGTTATCCCTTTACATACTTGCATGGGTAGATTGAAAATAGACATTGCATAAGATGGTAGTGCTTGGATGACAGCCTTGAGCAACACCTCCTTCCCACCAAAAGAAAGTTTCTTTTCCTTTCAACCTCTTAGTCGAGCACAAACTCTGTCAATCAGATATTGGAAACATTCTGATCTATCCGCCCCTACAACGGAGGCAAGCCAAGATATTTTCCAGTAATAGATTCAGTAAGGATATTCAATATAGTGTATACCTCCGCCTTTGTTTCCACATTAGTACAAGGAGCGAAGAAAATGCTGACTTATTCTCACTGACCAACTGCTCAGAAGCTTTACAATAATCATGAAGGACCCTTCTCATGCAGTTTGCATTTTGAGCATCTGCTCTCATTAAAATAAGCGAGTCATCCGCAAACAGCCTCCTTTGGTTTAGAGGAATTTTATAGGAATTCTAGAGGATAGGATTCTTATAGGATTTTTTTTCCTTTAGAGCCCTTTGGTTCATAGGAATGGATTCCTATTCCTACATAGGATTGGTTCCTATCCTCCATATTTCATAGGAAAATAAAAAAGAGCCTAGACTCAATGGAAAAATTCCTTTGGTGTCAACCAAATGACATCTTGTTTCCTATTCCTACTCATAGGATTTGAGATACATGTCATCTCATTTCCTACAAGATTCCTATTCCTATGATAATCCTATCCTATGAACCAAAAGAGGCCAGTGAAACAGATGGCGCCTCCCTACACACCTTCACCCCCACCAAGTTCCCTGCCTCCTCTTCATAGAATAACAGGCTGGACAATCCTTCGACACAAAGAAGAAACAAATATGATGAGAGGGGTCACCCTGTCAGAGACCCCATGTGGGAGTAAAATATTCAGAGTTTAAACCATTCAGTCGAACCTGATATTTAATAGTTGAAACACATTGCATGATCAGATTAGTCCAATTTTCATCAAAAACCAATTTGAGCATGATTTTCTCCAGAAAAGACCATTCAACTTGGTCATATGCTTTATGCATATCGAACTTCACTGCACATGTGCCAACCTTCCCCTGATTCTTCTTATTTATAGAATGATAGCATTCATACGCAATCAAGAAATTATTAGTGATCAAGCGCCCTGGAATGAAAGAACTTTGTAGGGAAGAAATGATCTCAGGTAATATGGTCTTTAGTCAACTTGCAATGAGCTTTGAGATTACTTTATACACCACATTACACAAACTTATGGGGTGGAACTGAGATATAGATTCTGGGTTCTCTATCTTTGGGATTAGAATGATTGTAGTGTTGTTCCACCCTTCTGGGATTTTCCTATTATTAACCGCAAGGAGAACTTCATCAGTCAGGTCCTCCCCAATGATATGCCAAAAATGCTTATAGAAAACAACGTGCAAACCGTCAGGACCCGGAGCTTTTAGAGCACCAATGTTGAAAAGGGCCTTCTTAACTTCATCTCGTGTATGGGCTGCAGTCAACATATCATTCATCATTTGGTTCACTCGGGGTTTAACCTTTCCAATAACCTCCTCGTCCGAAATCTGAGCCTCGGACGTAAATAACGACGTAAAATAATCGACTGCTAGTTTCTGGATTTGGTCATGATCCTCCAGCCAAGCGCATGTATCACTTCTCGATCTCTTGAGGAAATTCCTCTTTGTCCTCGCAGACGCAAAACCATGGAAAAAGGCGGTGTTTTGGTCTCCATGGCGTAGCTAGTTCGCTCACCCATATTGAACCCAATAAATTTCCTCTTGTTCCAACAAGTTCTCCATCTTAATCTGTATCTCACGTTGTTTTGAAATCGCCTCATCAGTCAAAGTCCCTGACATGACTTTGTTTAAATCTTTCTGAAGTTCTCTCAGCCTATGTCTTGGTCCCTTGAGTGTTTCTTTGTCCCAGCTATGTAAAGCCGCATGTACATCGGCAGTTTTGTCAGTCAGGGAAGAAGCAAGGAGTTGGGAACAGTCCCATGCTGTTTGGATAATAGTCTCCACTGATTCCTCACATAACCATCGGCCCTCAACATGTTTTACATCTCTGGAACTTTTGTGTACAGCTCCCACCTGAAATTCAGTATCGACCAGTACATGGCGGTGATCTGACTTACCAAACTCTTCATTAAACACTCTAAAGTGTGGGAACAAATCAGTCCAACTCTGGTTTCTAATGGCCCGATCTAGTCTTTCACGGATTCTGCCACGTCTCCATGTAAACATATCATCGGAAAATCCCAGGTCCTCTAAATCACATTCTGTTAAGACATCTCAAAAGAGTTACGTGCACCTATGGAGACGTTGGTTACCACCTTCTTTTTCATGGCCATACAAAATCTCATTGAAGTCTCCTGCCAACAACCATGGGAGACCAGCCATAAGTTTTAACTCCCTCATGTAATCTCATGATAGGTGCTTCTGATCACTACCTGGTTCCCCATAGAATCCAGTGAAACGCCATGCCACCCCACTATGTTCATCTACACGAATATCAAAGAAATTAACTCACACCTGCTCGAAGTAACATTAAGGTTGTCCTGGTAAAACAAGATTAATCCACCACTCCTTCCATTGCTTTCAGAAATCAGAAGTTTACTAAAACCCAACCTGGCCATCAATGTTTCTGCCTTAGCTTTTTTCAAATGCGCCTCAGAAAGAAAAATCACATATGAACGGGCTCGCTCCTGAAGAAGCAGGAGCTCGCGAACTGCCAGAGCTTTGTTCATACCCCGACAATTCCAACAAAGTATTTTCATTGCTCTTGGCAATACTCCTCGAGACAGAAACCGCAGCTGCTCCCGGCTGTTCTCCTTCTAAATTCACGTAGCAAACTCGAAAATCTTGACAAAGCAAGAGACGAAGAAACCGATCACGAGGCCTAGCACAGCAAGGTCCGTGCCAGGACAAAAAATTAGCACCACGCCGACGTGCACTGGGGCTGCAAACAACTCTGATGAGTTTGTATCCAAGATCACCTCCCAAACTAGTCAACAGACATGCCTACTACGCCTGCAATATCCATAGCCTGCATCGGCGCCAGATTTGTTGCCGCCCACGCTGCCGGCGACGGCGACGGACGAAACCCTAGCATGATCGCCCTGTCCTAATCTTGTACGTGAGGATGGCAACTTTAATTGTCAAGTATGGCAACTTTCTTTTTGAATGATAAGTTTAAGTTTTTTTGGGGTTTTTTTATGACAACTTCAGTTGTAAAAAAACGTCATGACAAGATTGCTTCGTGCCACACGTGTGTCACTTAGACCTCTTTTTTCGAGAGTACGTGTTGGGAAACGTTGCATTGAAAAATAAAAAAATTCTACGCTCACGCAAAGATCTATCCATGGAGATGCATAGCAACGAAGGGGGGAGTGTGTCTACGTACCCTCCTAGACTGAAAGCGAAAGCGTTTGACAACGCGGTTGATGTAGTCAAACTTCTTCTAACTCCGACCGATCAAGCACCAAACGTACGGCACCTTTGAGTTCTGCACACGTTCAGCTCGGTGACGTCCCTCGCCTTCTTGACCCAGCAAGGTGTCGAGGTAGTAGATGAGTTCCTCAGCACAACAGCGTGGTGACGGCGTAGCGTCATGCAACATGCGACCTCCTGTTTCATGCGTGGGTCGATGTGAGAGGGCAATTCTATGTGTCACTTATAGTGAGACCTAGCCCGCTCTCACGCTAGGCTCCTCCTAACCGGGCCAGCCCAGATGCGCGGGAGGCCACGACCTGATTTTTGTTTTTCTCTCTCTCGTTTTTTTGCTTTTGTTTATATTTTCAAATATTCTACATAAATATATTACAAAAACAATTTAAATAAATAGTTTTAAAAAAATGAAAAAATAAAAATGTTAAATATCTATAAATAAAATGTCTCTCATGTATACAAAAAAATACAATGTGTGTGAAAAAGGTTGATTATGTATTTATAAAATGTAGAACAAGTATTTGAAAAAAAATCAAGCATTTGGAAAATGTTAAATGTGTATAGAAAATATGTTGACCATATATTAAAAAAAAATTCAAACTTGTATGTGAAAAAGTTAATCAAACATTTTAAAAGAACTTAATATTTGTATAGAAAACATGTTGCATGTATTCAGATCTTAATGTTGTATTTGTAAAAAATTAATCAAGCATCTAAAAATGTTAAAAATGTGTATAGAAAAAATGTTGACCATGTATTCAAACAATGCTAAACTTGTATTTGAAAAATATTAAATGTTTATAAAGATTTTTTTTCTCCCATGTTTACAAAAAAACATGCAATCTGTTGAAAATAATTAATCATGTACTTAGAAAATGTTAATCAAGGATTGTAAAAAAAAAATAGACAAGTACTCCCTCTGATTTAAAATATGTGTCATATTTTTGAAGTAAGGTTAGTGCATCCGGTCATCCCCAGTCCAAAATTGTGACACTTATTATGATTTGGAGGGGGTATTTGAAAAATGTTAAGTGTGTGTAGGAAAAATATTCACCATGTATGACAAATGTTAACATAATATTAAAAAAGGTTAATTAAGAATGGAAAAATAAAGCGATAGAATACTCAAAGAAACAAGTGCAAAAAGAATGAAAAACAGTGAAAACCGATAAAGAAAAAAAGAATAACAAAACAACTGATGAAATCCATGAAAGAAACAAAAATACAAAGAAAGAAAGAAGGAAAATGGGAAATAAAAACTAATTAAAGCCATGGAAAATGAAAAGAGAAACCAAGGAATAATGAAGAAAACTGAAAATCCAAAAATGGCAAACAAAAGAAACCTCAAAAAAGGAAAACGGAGAAAAGTAATGCGAAAGTGTGAAAATCAAGAAAAAAACAAAGAAAAACGAAGAAAACCGTTACAAATCTATAAAAGGAAAACTGAAGAAAGTTAACGAAAAGAGGAAAATGAAGAAAAACAAAGAAAACAGTTGGAAAATGAAGGGAAAAAAGAAAAGAAAGAACCAATTATTGTGGGAATAAAACAAAGAAACAGGTGAATAAACAAAGCCGCGAAGAATGTAAAGACCAAAAAAAAAAGAAACAAAAACACAGCGAACACAACTATAACGACGAAATGAACACACCCCAAGGAGCGAGCGCTACGTAACGAGCCGACTCAATACTGTAGAGAACAGGAAAACTCTTCAGGCGCGGCAGAAGTTAGTCTCGTGATAAGCGACATATAGCTCCGCCACCTCTATTTCTCCCTTATAGCGAGATGTCGAGCAGCCTCGGAGTCACTAACTAAGGGTACCCCTTACAAAGGTCAATTCACTTTTTCAAGTTGCGACAAGTGGCGCACTGCATGTTCGTTAGGAGTTTTTTCTTTATTATAGATTCATTTATTCTAAATGTTTTATCTCCTAAACCGCGCGTCCAAATCATGAATAGTTTTGACCTTTGGTTTTCTTGCGTTGAGATCCCATGTTAATAGGTTTTGACGATTTTTTCATGAAAAACCGGGAAAAATCGAGACAAAAGCACAATTTTCCCTTGACTTTTTCCATGGAAGCAAACGTGTGCCTCGACGAGAAGCAAATTTATACATCTCTTGGAAGAAAACCTGTGGCTGCATGAGCAGCAAATCTGAAACAAGTTTCCCCCATTTTTCGGGAGGCACAATTGTGCCTCTTTACGGAAGTAAACCTGTGCCTCCACGTGAAGCAAATTTATGCCTCTCGCAGATGAAAAAAAACACATTTTCCGCACAAATTGTTGTTTTCTCAATTTTTTTGTCCAAAACCAAAAGGGCAAAAAACCATCAAAACTCAAAAACACGTACAGAAAACTAATTTTCTCTCTCGAAGGAGCGCCTAACACGTGACATATGGCAGCGGCTAGTGCTCCAACTGGTAACCCTCAATTAGTTCTTTTTTTGAGAAATACCACTCAATTAGTTGCTCTCGGGAAGCCTCGCCCGGAAGAAAGCGCAAGACTAGCCGGACCAAGCGCGAGCGAGGCCACAACCTTTCTTTGTTCTGTTTCTTATTTTCACGTTTTCTATTTTGGTTTTTTACTAATTTTTTTAATTTTCTTTATATGTTAAATTTCTACATATGGATTGTACAAAAATCACTTTACAGAAAAGATTGAAAATGTTAACCAACAATTTTAAAAATGTTAAATGCATATAGAGAAAACATTTATCATGTGTACGAAAACTCTGTACAAAAAAAGATATACAATATGTATAAAAATGTTAATGATGTATTAAAAAATGTTAATTAAGCATTTTGAAAATGTAATGTATTTCAAAAATATTAAACAAGCTTTTTAAAAATGTTAAATACATATAGAAAAAATGATTGTCATATATATGAAAAATATGATAGAAAAATATAAGGTGTATGAGAAATGTTGATCATGTATTTAGACAATGTTAAAACGTGTATAAGAATGTTGCTAGTGTATACAAAAAATGTACAACATACATTAAATAAAAATTAGCCGTAAAAATGTATAGTTAAAAAAATTATTTCATATTTGAAAATTGTGAAACATGTATAGAAAAATGTTCCTGATGTATGCAAGAAGTGTACATTATGTGTGAAAAACAATGATCCTTGCCATTATGAAAAAGTTTGCGTGTATTGAAAAATGTTGACTATGTATTCAAAAAGCATTAATCCTGTATTTGGAAAATGTTAATATGTATTAAAAAATTATATTAGATACATACAAGAAATATATAATTTGTGTGGATAAATAGATATCAAAATATATAATTTTTCAAAAAATGTTAATCATATATTTATAAAATGTTAAATATGTATATAAAATATGTTTATGATGTGCAAATGTTGAATGCATACAGGAAAAGTTAACATGTGTTGAACAAAAAAAAACCGATAAAAATTGACAATAAACAAAGAAATCCAATAAAAACCCAAAAGGAAACAAAGAAACCCAAAGAACGGAAATGAAAACCTAAGAAAACCCATGCAAAAGAATGAAAACAATGAAAACCAAATAGGATCAAAGAAACATCGATCAAAGCCAGGAAAAAAAACTGAAGAAAGAAAGATAGAAAAGCAAAAAACCCAGAGAAAATTGAGAACGAAATAAGGAAAAACAATGAAAGAAAGGAAAACCAGTGAAAACCGTGAGAATGAAACAAAGAAAAATGAAGACAACCAATGAAAACCAAGAAAGAAAAGTGAAGAAAGAAAGATAGAAAAGGTGAACAACCCAGAGAAAATTGAGAAATAAACAAGGAAAAGCAAAGAAAAAAGGAAAACCAGGAAGGAAACGAGAAAACTGGTTAAAAAGGAAGAAAAAACAAAAAATATGAAGAAATTCTGTGAACAAAGAGAAAAACAGAAGTAAAAAAGAAAAAAAATAGAAAGAATAAAGGATAAGAATTGGAAGAAGCGAACCGCAGTGAACGCAAAGAACCCCTGACCGACTGAGCAAGCCGGCCCATCACAGTACGCCCAGCGAAATGCTTCAGGCGAGACGAGAGCTACTCTAACATTTAGCGAGATATAGCTCCCACGGTTATGCTCCCATTCTTCACAATATGCGAACAGTTTGGTTTGCTAACATGCTTATATTTTATGCTCAATGTATAAATTACCGACAAAATGCATAGGCGTGCAACCCAATGCTGACCCATACAAATATTAATTTTGATTTTGTGAAATATTTTTATTTAATACATTTTAAACACCGTAAAATCAGTTTAAAAATAGAATAGACTATATGGGGGGAAACATTTACACTATTAATATTCATTCGATAAAAAAATGTTCACGTTATATGTGCAAAATGTTCTTACATTAAAGTAAGTATATATCCATTAAAAATGGTTCATAGTTTTTAAATTGTATATTCAGGAAAAATCATACACATGTGAATATATGCTCAGATAATGTGAAAAAACATTCATGTCTAAAGTTAAGTAAAAATAATATAAAATGGAGAGTAAAAGGTATGAAAAGAAAAAAAACCAGAGAAAAGAAAACCAAAATATTAAAACTAACATAAAAGAAGAAATGGAGAATATGAAAAGGAAAAAAAAGCAAAAGTAGAATAAGGTAGAAAACAGGAAACGGGTCTGCTCAAGATCTCAGCCCTTCGTGTTGAGCATGAAATTTCAGGAAATGGGAAGTCTTCTTGGTCTTCACAAAATTTAAGCCGAAAACAGTGTCGTGGCAGCAATTTCAAAAACTGTTGCCGGGGTAGCAATTTCGAAAACTGTTGTCGTAGCAACATTTTAAACTCTTCTTCCTCATGGGCATGGTAAAGCCTCCCCGTGCCGGGGTCCTCCGCTTGTCACCGCTGTTAGTAATCTATCTATTACTCAAAAGTTGACACATAGGTCATAAAAGTTACAATCCTGTGGCTCCAGCCATCTTGCCGTAATGTGACGCACATGTCACTTAAACATTAAAACATATAATCATCTCATACAAAAACTCATTATCATGAAGAAGGCTATACCACATCACACATGCTTCTTGCAAAACCAAGTTAGACGTCCTCTAATCGGTTTACCCAAAATTTTAATTTTTGTGGCTTCCAGGGCTTTGGAGAACATAGTTACCTACGTCCATCATCAAGTATGATTATTCTTGTTGCTAGATCAACTTTGCGAGGTGTGTGACGACATAGACATAATTAAAAATCACTATTCCCACACTAAATTCCGTCAATACACGTGACCCCCGTGTCGATCAAAATCTACATGCCCTCTCATGTTTGTCATGATTCACTTTTCTTGACTAGGATGTAGCCCAAAGAACTATTAGCAAATTGTTGATAGCCAGAACTTTTTAACAAAGGTACATCATTGCCACCAAGAACAAAAAAGAAGCAAACAAGAACATAAAGTAAAAGATTGCATCTAGTAGAATAGATCTTATCCTCTACTCGCACAATTTTATTAAACTCTAGAACACATCTAGTTCTTAATTCTTTTAAGAGTTAGATCAAATTTATGAGTAAAAACTATGTGAAATGCCTAACCTGCATCTACTCACATAACCACTTTGGTACCACTGTTGGGAAATGTAGTAGAAAACAAAAAAATTGCCATACGATCAAGATCCCTGATCACTATTAAGATGCATTAGAGGTTTAGATCAGGTCGTTACCAACTTTGAGTAGCAGCAAAAGAAGAGTTGGTGTAGATCGTTGATGAAGTCCCTCGAACCGTTCGTAGAAGATTCCTCGAACCAAAGACCGAAAGCTCTATATCTTATGGATTGCACACATTTGGGCTTCACGTGTTGGGGAACGTAGCAATAATTCAAAATTTTCCTACGTGTCACCAAGATCAATCTATGGAGTCATCTAGCAACGAGGGAGGAGTGGATCTACATACCCTTGTAGATCGCGCGCGGAAGCGTTCAAGAGAACGGGGTTGATGGAGTCGTACTCGTCGTGATCCAAATCACCGATGATCCCAGCGCCGAACGGACGGCACCTACGCGTTCAACACACGTACGGAGCAGCGACATCTCCTCCTTCTTGATCCAGCAAGGGGGGAGGAGAGGTTGATGGAGATCCAGCAGCACGACGGCGTGGTGGTGGAAGTAGCGGGATTCCAACAGGGCTTCGCCAAGCGCTGCGGGAGGAGGGAGATGTGTCATGGGAGGGAGAGGGAGGTGTCAGGGCTTAGGTGCGGCTGCCCTCCCTTCCCCCACTATATATAGGGCCAAGGGAGAGGGGGGGGGCGCAGCCTTGGCCCTTCCTTCAAGGAAGGGTGCGGCCAGGGAGGAGTCCATCCTCCCCAAGGCACCTAGGAGGTGCCTTCCCCTTTTAGGACTCTTCCCTTCCCTTTATCTCTTGGCGCATGGGCCTTTTGGGGCTGGTGCCCTTGGCCCATATAGGCCAAGGCGCACACCCCTACAGCCCATGTGGCCCCCCGGGACAGGTGGACCCCCGGACCCCTTTCGGCACTTCCGGTACAATACCGATAATGCGCGAAACTTTTCCGGCGACCAAAACAAGACTTCCCATATATAAATCTTTACCTCCGGACCATTCCGGAACTCCTCGTGACGTCCGGGATCTCATCCGGGACTCCGAACAACTTTCGGGTTACCACATACTAATATCTCTATAACCCTAGCGTCACCGAACCTTAAGTGTGTAGACCCTACGGGTTCGGGAGACATGCAGACATGACCGAGATGACTCTCCGGTTAATAACGAACAGCGGGATCTGGATACCCATGTTGGCTCCCACATGTTCCACGATGATCTCATCGGATGAACCACGATGTCAAGGACTTAATCAATCCCGTATACAATTCCCTTTGTCTAGCGGTACGATACTTGCCCGAGATTCGATCGTCGGTATCCCGATACCTTGTTCAATCTCGTTACCGGCAAGTCTCTTTACTCGTTTCGTAACACATCATCCCGTGATCAACTCCTTGATCACATTGTGCACATTATGATGATGTCCTACCGAGTGGGCCCAGAGATACCTCTCCGTTTACACGGAGTGACAAATCCCAGTCTCGATTCGTGCCAACCCAACAGACACTTTCGGAGATACCTGTAGTGTACCTTTATAGCCACCCAGTTACGTTGTGACGTTTGGCACACCCAAAGCACTCCTACGGTATCCGGGAGTTGCACAATCTCATGGTCTAAGGAAATGATACTTGACATTAGAAAAGCTTTAGCATACGAACTACATGATCTTGTGCTAGGCTTCGGATTGGGTCTTGTCCATCACATCATTCTCCTAATGATGTGATCCCGTTATCAATGACATCCAATGTCCATGGTCTGGAAACCGTAACCATCTATTGATCAACGAGCTAGTCAACTAGAGGCTTACTAGGGACATGGTGTTGTCTATGTATCCACACATGTATCTGAGTTTCCTATCAATACAATTATAGCATGGATAATAAACGATTATCATGAACAAGGAAATATAATAATAACTTATTTATTATTGCCTCTAGGGCATATTTCAACAGTCTCCCACTTGCACTAGAGTCAATAATCAGTTCACATCGCCATGTGATTAACACTCAAGGTCACATCCCCATGTGACCATAACATCCAAAGAGTTTACTAGAGTCAATAATCTAGTTCACATTACCATGTGATTAACACTCGATGAGTTCTGGGTTTGATCATGTTATGCTTGTGAGAGATGTTATAGTCAACGGGTCTGAATCTTTCAGATCCGTATGTACTTCGCAAATCTCTATGTCATCTTGTAGATGCAGCTACTACGCTATATTTGGAGCCATTTCAAATAACTGTTCTACTTGGAGCTATTCTAAATTGTTGCTCCATTATACGTATCCGGTATCTCTACTCAGAGCTATCCGGATAGGTGTTAAGCTTGCATCGACGTAACTCTTTACGTCGAACTCTTTATCACCTCCATAACCGAGAAACATATCCTTATTCCTCTAAGGATAATTTAGACCACTATCTGGTGATCTACTCCTAGATTACCTTCGTACCCTCTTGCCAGATATGTGGCAAGGCACACATCAGGTGCGGTACTTAGCATGGCATACCGTATAGAGCCTATGACAAAAGCATAGGGGACGACCTTCGTCCTTCCTCTTTCTTCTGCCCGTGGTCGAGCTTTAAGTCTTAACTTCATACCTTACAACTCAGGCAAGAACTCCTTCTTTGGCTATCCATCTTGAACACCTTTAAGATCATGTCAAGGTATGTGCTCATTTGAAAGTACCATTAAGCGTTTTGATCTATCCTTATAGATCTTGATGCTCAATGTTCAAGTAGCTTAATCCAGGCTTTCCATTGAAAAATACTTTCCAAATAACCCTATATGCTTTCCAGAAATTCTACGTCATTTCTGATTAACAACATGTCATCAACATATATTCATATCAGAAATTCTATAGTGCTCCCACTCACTTCTTTGGAAATAATAAGTTTCTCATAAACTTTGTATACACC
This sequence comes from Triticum urartu, assembly GCF_003073215.2. Lineage (NCBI taxonomy): Eukaryota > Viridiplantae > Streptophyta > Magnoliopsida > Poales > Poaceae > Triticum > Triticum urartu. Next base: position 613,473,538 of record NC_053023.1, read on the forward strand.
CAAAACTTTGATCATCTCATCAAAGCATACATTCCAACTCCGAGATGCTTACTCCAGTCCTCAGAAGGATTGCTTGGAGCTTTGCATACTTATTAGCATCTTTCAGGATTGACAAAACCTTCCGGTTGTATCACATACAACCTTTCCTCAAGAAAATCGTCGAGGAAACAATGTTTTGACATCCTATCTGCAAGATTTCATAAATAATGCAGTAATCGCTAATATAATTCCAACAGACTCTTAGCATCGCTACGAGTGAGAAAGTCTCACCGTAGTCAACTCCTTGAACTTGTCGGAAACTTCTTAACGACAAGTCGAGCTTTCTTAATGGTGACATTTACCATCATTGTCCGTCTTCCTTTTAAAATCCATCTGCACTCAACAGCCTTACGACCATCGAGCTGTTCTGCCAAAGTCTACACTTTGTTTTCATACATGGATCCTCTCTCGGATTTTATGGCCTCGAGCCATTTATCGGAATCCGGGCCCACCATCGCTTCTCCATAGCTCGTAGGTTCATTGTTGTCTAGCAACATGACTTCCAAGACAGGATTACGTACCACTCTGAAGTAGTACGCATCCTTGTCATCCCACGAGGTTTGGTAGTGACTTGATCTGAAGTTTCATGATCACTATCATAAGCTTCCACTTCAATTGGTGTAGGTGCCACAGGAACAACTCCTGTGCCCTGCCACACACTAGTTGAAGAGACGGTTCAATAACCTCATCAAGTCTCCACCATCCTCCCACTCAATTCTTTCGAGAGAAACTTTTCCTCGAGAAAGGACCCGATTCTAGAAACAATCCCTTATTGCTTTCGAATCTGAGACAGGAGGTATACCCAACTGTTTTGGCTGTCCTATGAAGATGCATTTATCCGCTTTGGGTTCGAGCTTATCAGCCAGAAATTTTTTCACATAAGCATCGCAGCCCCAAACTTTTAAGAAATGACAGCTTAGGTTTCTCCAAACCATAGTTCATACGGTGTCATCTCATCGGAATTACGTGGTGCCCTATTTAAAGTAAATGTGGTTGTCTCTAATGCCTAACCCATAAACTATCGTGGTAATTCGATAAGAGACATCATGGTATGCATCATATCCAATAGGGTGCAGTTATGATGTTCGGACACACCATCACACTATGGTGTTCCAGGCTGTATTAGTTGTGAAACAATTTCCACAATGTCTTAATTCTGTGCCAAACTCGTAATTCAGATATTCATCTCTATGATCATATCATAGATCTTCTATCCTCTTGTCACGGCGATCTTTCAACTTCACCCTGAATTACTTGAACCTTTCAATAATTCAGACTCGTGATTCATCAAGTAAATATACTCAACATCTACTCAAATCATCCGTGAAGTAAGAACATAACGATATCCACTACATGCCTCAGCACTCATTGGACTGCACACATCAAAATGTATTACTTCCAACAAGTTGCTTTCTAGTTCCATTTTACTGAAAATGAGGCTTTCAGTCATCTTGCCCATGTGGTATGATTTGCATGTCTCAAGTGATTCAAAATCAAGTGAGTCCAAACGATCCATCTGTATAGAGTTTCTTCATGCATATCTACCAACAAACATGGTTCGCATGTCTCAATCCTTTTAAAAATGAGTGAGTCCAAAGATCCATCAACATGGAGCTTCTTCATGCGTTTTATACCGATATGACTTAAGTGGCAGTGCCACAAGTAGGTGGTACTATCATTACTATCTTATATCTTTTGGCATGAACATGTGTATCACTACGATCGAGATTCAATAAACCATTCATTTTGGGTGCAAGACCATTGAAGGTATTATTCAAATAAACAGAGTAACCATTATTCTCCTTAAATGAATAACCGTATTGCGATAGACATAATCCAATCATGTCTATGCTCAACGCAAACACCAATCTTGATGGTAGAGGGAGCGTACGATATTAGATCAACCTTGGAAATACTTCCAACACATATCGTCATCTCACCTTTTATCTAGTCTCCGTTTATTCCGTAGGTTTTATTTCGAGTTACTAACACTTAGTAACCGAAACGGTATCTAATACCCTGGTGCTACTAGGAGTACTAGTAAAGTACACATCAACACAATGTATACCCAATATACTTCTATCGACCTTGCCAGCCTTCTTATCTACCAAGTATCTAGGGTAATTCTGCTCCAGTGGTTGTTCCCCTTATTACAGAAGCACTTAGTCTCGGGTTTGGGTTCAACCTTGGGTTTCTTCACTAGAGCAGCAGCTGAATTGCCGTTTCATGAAGTATCCCTTCGTGCCCTTGCCCTTCTTGAAACTAGTGGTTTCACCAACCATCAACAATTGATGCTCCTTCTTGATTTCTACTTTTGTGGTGTCAAACATCGCGAATATCTCAAGGATCATCATATATGTCCCTGATATATTATAGTTCATCACGAAGCTCTAGCAGCTTGGTGGTAATGACTTCGGAGAAACATCACTATCTCATCTGGAAGATCACCTCCCACTCGATTCAAATGATTGTTGTACTCAGACAATCTGAGCACAAGCTCAACAATTGAGCTTTTCTCCTTAGTTTGCAGGCTAAGAAAATCGTCGGAGGTCTTATACCTCTTGACGTGGGCACGAGCCTGAAATCCCAATTTCAGCCCTCGAAACATCTCATATGTTTCGCGACGTTTCAAAACGTCTTCGGTGCCTCAACTCTAAACCGTTTAACTGAACTATCACGTAGTTATCAAAATGTGTATGTCAGATGTTCGCAACATCCACAGACGACGTTCGAGGTTCAGCACACTGAGCAGTGCATTAAGGACATAAGCCTTCTATGAAGCAATGAGGACAAACCTCAGTTTACGGACCTAGTCCGCATAATTACTACTATCAACTTTCAACTAAATTTTCTCTAGGAACATATCTAAACAGTAGAACTGAAGTGCGAGCTACAACATAATTTGCGAAGACCTTTTGACTATGTTCAGGATAAATAAGTTCATCTTATGAACTCCCACTCAGATAGACATCCCTCTAGTCATATAAGTGATTACATGATCCGAGTCAACTAGGCCGTGTCCGATCATCACGTGAGACGGACTAGTCATCATCGGTGAACATCTTCATGTTGATCGTATCTACCATACGACTCATGCTCGACCTTTCGGTCTCTTGTGTTCCGAGGCCATGTCTGTACATGCTAGGCTCGTCAAGTCAACCTAAGTGTTTCGCGTGTGTAAATCTGTCTTACATCCGTTGTATGTGAACGTTAGAATCTATCACACCCGAACATCACGTGGTGCTTCGAAACGACGAACTTTCGCAACGGTGCACAGTTAGGGGGAACACCTTCTTGAAATTTTAGTGAGGGGTCATCTTATTTACTATCGTCGTTCTAAGCAAATAAGATGTATAAACATGATAAACATCACATGCAATCAAATAGTGACATGATATGGCCAATATCATATTGCTCCTTTTGATCTCCATCTTCGGGGCTCCATGATCATTATCGTCACCGGCATGACACCATGATCTCCATCATCATAATCTCCATCATCGTGTCTTCATGAAGTTGTCTTGCCAACTATTACTTCTACTACTATACAGCTAACGGTTAGCAATAAAGTAAAGTAATTACATGACGTTTATGTTGACACGCAGGTCATAAATAAATTAAGACAACTCCTATGGCTCCTGCCGGTTGTCATACTCATCGACATGCAAGTCGTGATTCCTATTACAAGAACATGATCAATCTCATACATCACATATATCATTCATCACATCCTTTTGGCCATATCACATCACATAGCATACCCTGCAAAAACAAGTTAGACGTCCTCTAATTGTTGTTGCATGTTTTACGTGGCTGCTATGGGTTTCTAGCAAGAACGTTTCTTACCTACGCAAAACCACAACGTGATATGCCAATTGCTATTTACCCTTCATAAGGACCCTTTTCATCGAATCCGATCCGACTAAAGTGGGAGAGACAGACACCCGCTAGCCACCTTATGCAACTAGTGCATGTCAGTCGGTGGAACCAGTCTCACGTAAGAGTACGTGTAAGGTCGGTCCGGGCCGCTTCATCCCACGATGCCGCCGAATCAAGATAAGACTAGTAACGGCAAGCATATTGAACAAAATCAACGCCACAACTACTTTGTGTTTCTACTCGTGCATAGAAACTACGCATAGACCTAGCTCATGATGCCACTGTTGGGGAACGTAGCAATAATTCAAAATTTTCCTACGTGTCACCAAGATCAATCTATGGAGTCATCTAGCAACGAGGGAGGAGTGGATCTACATACCCTTGTAGATCGCGCGCGGAAGCATTCAAGAGAACGGGGTTGATGGAGTCGTACTCGTCGTGATCCAAATCACCGATGATCCTAGCGCCGAACGGACGGCACCTCCGCGTTCAACACACGTACGGAGCAGCGACGTCTCCTCCTTCTTGATCCAGCAAGGGGGGAGGAGAGGTTGATGGAGATCCAGCAGCACGACGGCGTGGTGGTGGAAGTAGCGGGATTCCAACAGGGCTTCGCCAAGCGCTGCGGGAGGAGGGAGATGTGTCATGGGAGGGAGAGGGAGGCGCCAGGGCTTAGGTGCGGCTGCCCTCCCTTCAACCACTATATATAGGGCCAAGGGAGAGGGGGGGGCGCAGCCTTGGCCCTTCCTCCAAGGAAGGGTGCGGCCAGGGAGGAGTCCATCCTCCCCAAGGCACCTAGGAGGTGCCTTCCCCTTTTAGGACTCTTCCCTTCCCTTTATCTCTTGGCGCATGGGCCTCTTGGGGCTGGTGCCCTTGGCCCATATAGGCCAAGGCGCACACCCCTACAGCCCATGTGGCCCCCCGGTGCAGGTGGACCCCCTTGGTGGACCCCCGGACCCCTTTCGGCACTTCCGGTACAATACCGATAATGCGCGAAACTTTTCCGGCGACCAAAACAAGACTTCCCATATATAAATCTTTACCTCCGGACCATTCCGGAACTCCTCGTGACGTCCGGGATCTCATCCGGGACTCCGAACAACTTTCGGGTTACCGCATACTAATATCTCTATAACCCTAGCGTCACCGAACCTTAAGTGTGTAGACCCTACGGGTTCGGGAGACATGCAGACATGACCGAGATGACTCTCCGGTTAATAACCAACAGCGGGATCTGGATACCCATGTTGGCTCCCACATGTTCCACGATGATCTCATCGGATGAACCACGATGTCAAGGACTTAATCAATCCCGTATACAATTCCCTTTGTCTAGCGGTACGATACTTGCCCGAGATTCGATCGTCGGTATCCCGATACCTTGTTCAATCTCGTTACCGGCAAGTCTCTTTACTCGTTTCGTAACACATCATCCCGTGATCAACTCCTTGATCACATTGTGCACATTATGATGATGTCCTACCGAGTGGGCCCAGAGATACCTCTCCGTTTACACGGAGTGACAAATCCCAGTCTCGATTCGTGCCAACCCAACAGACACTTTCGGAGATACCTGTAGTGTACCTTTATAGCCACCCAGTTACGTTGTGACGTTTGGCACACCCAAAGCACTCCTACGGTATCCGGGAGTTGCACAATCTCATTGTTGGGGAACGTTGCAGAAAACAAAAATTTTCCTACTCGTTTCACCAAGATCATCTAGGAGTTCATCTAGCAACAAGTGAGCTAATGCATCTACATACCTTTGTAGATTGCGCACGGAAGCGTTCAAAAAAACGGTGATGATGTAGTCGTACTCGACGTGATCCAAATCACCGATGACCAGCGCCGAACGGACGACACCTCCGCGTTCAACACACGTACGGGACGGGAGACGTCTCCTCCTTCTTGATCCAGCAAGGGGGAAGGAGAGGTTGATGAAGATCCAGCAGCACGACGGCGTGGTGGTGGATGCAGGGCGTCACAGAAGCAGGGCTTCGCCAAGACTACGAGGGAGAGACGTAACGGGGAGAGAGGGAGGCGCCAGGGGCTGGTGTGTAATCCCTCCTCTCCCCCCCACTATATATAGGGGTGCCAGGGGGGTTGGTGCGCAGCCTAGGAGATCAGATCTCCTAGGTGCGGCGGCCAGGGGAGGGTTTCCCTCCCCCCCAAGGCACCTCGGGGTGCCTTCCACCACTTGGACTCCTCCTTGGTGGAAAACCTAGGCGCATGGGCCTATAGGGGCTGGTGCCCTTGGCCCATATAGGCCAAGGCGCACCCCCTACAGCCCATGTGGCCCCCGGGGCAGGTGGCCCCACCCTGTGGGCCCACGGGACCCCTCCGGTGGTCCCGGTACAATACCGATAACCCCGAAATTTGTCCCGATGCCCGAAACAGCACTTCCTATATATAATTCTTTACCTCCGGACCATTCCGGAACTCCTCGTGACGTCCGGGATCTCATCCGGGACTCCGAACAACATTCGGGTTACTGCATATACATATCTTCACAACCCTAGCGTCATCGAACCTTAAGTGTGTAGACCCTACGGGTTCGGGAGACAAGCAGACATGACCGAGACGACTCTCCGGTCAATAACCAACAGCGGGATCTGGATACCCATGTTGGCTCCCACATGCTCCACGATGATCTCATCGGATGAACCACGATGTCGAGGATTCAATCAACCCCGTACGCAATTCCCGTTGTCTATCGATATGTTACTTGCCCGAGATTCGATCGTCGGTATCCCAATACCTCGTTCAATCTCGTTACCGGCAAGTCACTTTACTCATACCGTAATGCATGATCCCGTGACCAGACACTTGGTCACTTTGAGCTCATTATGATGATGCATTACCGAGTGGGCCCAGTGATACCTCTCCGTCATACGGAGTGACAAATCCCAGTCTTGATCCATGTCACCCAACAGACACTTTCGGAGATACCCGTAGTCTACCTTTATAGTCACCCAGTTACGTTGTGACGTTTGGCATACCCAAAGCACTCCTACGGTATCCGGGAGTTACATGATCTCATGGTCTAAGGAAAAGATACTTTGACATTGGAAAACTCTAGCAAACGAACTATACGATCTTGTGCTATGTTTAGGATTGGGTCTTGTCCATCACATCATTCTCCTAATGATGTGATCTCGTTACCAATGACATCTAATGTCCATAGTCAGGAAACCATGACTATCTATTGATCAACGAGCTAGTCAACTAGAGGCTCACTAGGGACATGTTGGTGTCTGTTATTCACACATGTATTACGATTTCCGGATAACACAATTATAGCATGAATAAAGACAATTATCATGAACAAGGAAATATAATAATAATGCTTTTATTATTGCCTCTAGGGCATATTTCCAACAGTCTCCCACTTGCACTAGAGTCAATATTCTAGTTACATTGTGATGAATCGAACACCCATGGAATTCTGGTGTTGATCATGTTTTGCTCTAGGGAGAGGTTTAGTCAACGGATCTGCTACATTCAGGTCCGTGTGCACTTTACAAATTTCTATGTCTCCATCTTGAACATTTTCACGAATGGAGTTGAAGCGACGCTTGATGTGCCTTGTCTTCTTGTGAAACCTGGGCTCCTTGGCAAGAGCAATAGCTCCAGTGTTGTCACAGAAGAGCTTGATCGGCCCCGACGCATTGGGTATGACTCCTAGGTCGGTGATGAAATCCTTCACCCATATTGCTTCATGTGCTGCCTCCGAGGCTGCCATGTACTCCGCTTCACATGTAGATCCCGCCACGACGCTTTGCTTGCAACTGCACCAGCTTACTGCCCCACCATTCAAAATATACACGTATCCGGTTTGTGACTTAGAGTCATCCAGATCTGTGTCGAAGCTAGCGTCGACGTAACCCTTTACGACGAGCTCTTCGTCACCTCCATAAATGAGAAACATTTCCTTAGTCCTCTTCAGGTACTTCAGGATATTCTTGACCGCTGTCCAGTGTTCCTTGCCGGGATTACTTTGGTACCTTCCTACCAAACTTACGGCAAGGTTTACATCAGGTCTGGTACACAGCATGGCATACATAATAGAACCTATGGCTGAGGCATAGGGGATGACACTCATCTCTTCTATTTCTTCTGCCGTGGTCGGACATTGAGCTGAGCTCAACTTCATACCTTGCAACACAGGCAAGAACCCCTTCTTAGACTGATCCATATTGAACTTCTTCAATATCTTATCAAGGTATGTGCTTTGTGAAAGACCTATGAGGCGTCTCGATCTATCTCTATAGATTTTGATACCTAATATATAAGCAGCTTCTCCAAGGTCCTTCATTGAAAAACTTTTATTCAAGTAGGCCTTGATGCTGTCCAAGAGTTCTATATCATTTCCCATCAAAAGTATGTCATCTACATATAATATGAGAAATGCTACAGAGCTCCCACTCACTTTCTTGTAAACACAGGCTTCTCCATAAGTCTGTGTAAACCCAAACGCTTTGATCATCTCATCAAAGCGAATGTTCCAACTCCGAGATGCTTGCACCAGCCCATAAATCGAGCGTTGGAGCTTGCACACCTTGTCAGCATTCTTAGGATCGACAAAACCTTCCGGCTGCATCATATACAATTCCTCCTTAAGGAAACCATTAAGGAATGCCGTTTTGACGTCCATTTGCCATATCTCATAATCGTAGAATGCGGCAATTGCTAACATGATTCGGACGGACTTCAGCTTCGCTACCGGTGAGAAAGTCTCATCGTAGTCAACCCCTTGAACTTGTCGATAACCCTTAGCGACAAGCCGAGCTTTATAGATGGTCACATTACCATCCGCGTCTGTCTTCTTCTTAAAGATCCATTTATTTTCTATGGCTCGCCGTTCAACGGGCAAGTCAGTCAAAGTCCATACTTCGTTTTCATACATGGATCCTATCTCGGATTTCATGGCTTCCAGCCATTTTTCGGAATCCGGGCCCGCCATCGCTTCTTCATAGTTCGAAGGTTCACCGTTGTCTAACAACATGATTTCCAAGACAGGGTTGCCGTACCACTCCGGTGCGGAACGTGTCCTTGTGGACCTTCGAATTTCAGTAGGAGCTTGATCAGAAGTATCTTGATCATTATCATTAACTTCCTCTCTAGTCGGTACTGGCACCTCAGGAACATTTTCTTGAGTTGCGCCATTTGCCGGTTCAAGAGGTAATACTTCATCAAGCTCTACTTTCCTCCCACTTACTTCTTTCGAGAGAAATTCTTTCTCTAGAAAGGACCCATTCTTGGCAACAAAGATCTTGCCTTCGGATCTGAGGTAGAAGGTATACCCAATGGTTTCTTTAGGGTATCCTATGAAGACGCATTTTTCTGACTTGGGTTCGAGCTTCTTAGGTTGAAGTTTCTTCACATAAGCATCGCATCCCCAAACTTTTAGAAACGACAGCTTAGGTTTCTTCCCAAACCATAATTCATACGGTGTCGTCTCATCGGATTTCGACGGAGCCCTATTTAAAGTGAATGCGGCAGTCTCTAAAGCATAGCCCCAAAAAGATAGCGGTAAATCGGTAAGAGACATCATAGATCGCACCATATCTAATAGAGTGCGATTACGACGTTCGGACACACCGTTACGTTGAGGTGTTCCAGGCGGCGTGAGTTGTGAAACTATTCCACATTTTCTTAAGTGCGTGCCAAATTCGTGACTCAAGTATTCTCCTCCACGATCTGATTGTAGAAACTTGATTTTCCTGTCACGTTGATTTTCAACCTCACTCTGAAATTCCTTGAACTTTTCAAAGGTTTTAGACTTGTGTTTCATTAAGTAGACATACCCATATCTACTCAAGTCATCAGTGAGGGTGAGAACATAACGATAGCCACCGCGAGCCTCAACGCTCATTGGACCGCACACATCAGTATGTATGATTTCCAATAAGTTGGTTGCTCGCTCCATTGTTCCTGTGAACGGAGTCTTGGTCATTTTACCCATGAGGCATGGTTCGCACGTGTCAAATGATTCATAATCAAGAGACTCTAAAAGTCCATCTGCATGGAGCTTCTTCATGCGTTTGACACCTATGTGACCAAGGCGGCAGTGCCACAAGTATGTGGGACTATCGTTATCAACTTTACATCTTTTGGTATTCACACTATGAATATGTGTAATATTACGTTCGAGATTCATTAAGAATAAACCATTGACCATCGGAGCATGACCATAAAACATATCTCTCATAAAAATGGAACAACCATTATTCTCAGATTTAAAAGAGTAGCCATCTCGAATTAAACGAGATCCCGATACAATGTTCATGCTCAAAGCTGGCACTAAATAACAATTATTAAGGTTTAAAACTAATCCCGAAGGGAGATGCAGAGGCAGCGTGCCGACGGCGATCACATTGACCTTGGAACCATTCCCGACGCGCATCGTCACCTCGTCCTTTGCCAGTTTCCGCTTATTCCGCAGCCCCTGCTTTGAGTTACAAATGTGAGCAACTGCACCGGTATCAAATACCCAGGAGCTACTACGGGCACTAGTAAGGTACACATCAATTACATGTATATCACATATACCTTTTGTTTTGCCGGCCTTCTTGTCCTCTAAGTACTTAGGGCAGTTCCGCTTCCAGTGACCGCTTCCCTTGCAATAAAAGCACTCAGTCTCGGGCTTGGGTCCATTATTTGGCTTCTTCCCGGCAGCTTGCTTGCCGGGCGCGGCAACTTCCTTGCCGTCCTTCTTGAAGTTCTTTTTACCCTTGCCTTTCTTGAACTTAGTGGTTTTATTGACCATCAACACTTGATGTTCCTTCTTGACTTCTACCTCCGCTGATTTCAGCATTGAGAACAACTCAGGAATGGTCTTTTGCATCCCCTACATGTTGAAGTTCATCACAAAGCTCTTGTAGCTTGGTGGAAGCGACTGGAGGATTCTGTCAATGACCGTATCATCCGGGAGATTAACTCCCAGCTGAGACAAGCGGTTATGCAACCCAGACATAGTGAGTATGTGCTCACTGACATAACTATTTTCCTCCATCTTACAGCTGAAGAACTTATCGGAGACTTCATATCTCTCGATCCGGGCATGAGCTTGAAAAACCATTTTCAGCTCTTCGAACATCTCGTATGCTCCATGTCTCTCAAAACGTTTTTGGAGCCCCGGCTCTAAGCTGTAAAGCATGCCGCACTGAACGAGGGAGTAGTCGTCAACACGTGTCTGCCAAGCGTTCATAACGTCTTGGTTCTGTGGGACGGGAGCTTCACCTAGCGGTGCTTGTAGGACATAATCTTTCTTGGCAGCTATGAGGATGATCCTCAGGTTCCGGACCCAGTCCGTATAGTTGCTGCCATCGTCTTTCAGCTTGGTTTTCTCTAGGAACGCGTTGAAGTTGAGGACTACGTTGGCCATTTGATCTACAAGACATATTGCAAAGATTTTAGACTAAGTTCATGATAATTAAGTTCATCTAATCAAATTATTAATGAACTCCCACTTAGATTAGACATCCCTCTAGTCATCTAAGTATTACATGTTCCGAGTTAACTAGACCGTGTCCAATCATCACGTGAGACGGACTAGTCAACGTTGGTGAACATCTTCATGTTGATCGTATCTTCTATACGACTCATGCTCGACCTTTCGGTCTTCTGTGTTCCGAGGCCATGTCTGTACATGCTAGGCTCGTCAAGTCAACCTAAGTGTTTGCATGTGTAAATCTGTCTTACACCCGTTGTATGTGAACGTGTGAATAAAACACCCGATCATCACGTGGTGTTTTGAAACAGCGAACTGTCGCAACGGTGCACAGTTAGGGGGAACACTTCTTGAAATTAGTATGAGGGATCATCTTATTTACTAACGTCGTTCTAAGTAAACAAGATGCAAAACATGATAAACATCACATGCAATCAATTAATAAATGTGACATGATATGGCCAATATCACATAGCTCCTTTGATCTCCATCTTGGGGCTCCATGATCATCTTGTCACCGGCTTGACACCATGATCTCCATCATCATGATCTCCATCATCGTGTCTCCATGAAGTTGCTCGCCAACTATTACTTCTACTACTATGGCTAACGCGTTTAGCAATAAAGTAAAGTAATTTACATGGCGTTCCTCGATGACACGCAGGTCATATAAAAGAATAAAGACAACTCCTATGGCTCCTGCCGGTTGTCATACTCATCGACATGCAAGTCGTGATTCCTATTACAATAGCATGAACATCTCATACATCACATATAGATCATTCATCATTCATCACAACTTTGGCCATATCATATCACAAACCACTTGCTGCAAAAACAAGTTAGACGTCCTCTAATTGTTGTTGCAAGTTTTACGTGGCTGAATTAGGGTTCTAGCAAGAACGTCTTCTTACCTACGTTAAAGCCACAACGTGATTTGTCAACTTCTATTTACCCTTCATAAGGACCCTGTTCATCGAATCCGCTCCAACTAAAGTGGGAGAGACAGACACCCGCCAGCCACCTTATGCAACTAGTGCATGTTAGTCGGTGGAACCGGTCTCACGTAAGCGTACGTGTAAGGTTGGTCCGGGCCGCTTCATCCCACAATACCGCTGAAGCAAGAAAAGACTAGTAACGGCAAGAAAGTTGACAAATCTACGCCCACAACTCATTGTGTTCTACTCGCGCAAGAAGAACTACGCATAGACCTAGCTCATGATGCCACTGTTGGGGAACGTTGCAGAAAACAAAAATTTTCCTACTCGTTTCACCAAGATCATCTAGGAGTTCATCTAGCAATGAGTCAGCTAATGCATCTACATACCTTTGTAGATTGCGCACGGAAGCGTTCAAAAGAACGGTGATGATGTAGTCGTACTCGACGTGATCCAAATCACCGATGACCAGCGCCGAACGGACGGCACCTCCGCGTTCAACACACGTACGGGACGGGAGACGTCTCCTCCTTCTTGATCCAGCAAGGGGGAAGGAGAGGTTGATGAAGATCCAGCAGCACGACGGCGTGGTGGTGGATGCAGGGCGTCACAGAAGCAGGGCTTCGCCAAGACTACGAGGGAGAGACGTAACGGGGAGAGAGGGAGGCGCCAGGGGCTGGTGTGTAATCCCTCCTCTCCCCCCCACTATATATAGGGGTGCCAGGGGGGTTGGTGCGCAGCCTAGGAGATCAGATCTCCTAGGTGCGGCGGCCAGGGGAGGGTTTCCCTCCCCCCAAGGCACCTCGGGGTGCCTTCCACCACTTGGACTCCTCCTTGGTGGAAAACCTAGGCGCATGGGCCTATAGGGGCTGGTGCCCTTGGCCCATATAGGCCAAGGCGCACCCCCTACAGCCCATGTGGCCCCCGCGGCAGGTGGCCCCACCCTGTGGGCCCACGGGACCCCTCCGGTGGTCCCGGTACAATACCGATAACCCCGAAATTTGTCCCGATGCCCGAAACAGCACTTCCTATATATAATTCTTTACCTCCGGACCATTCCGGAACTCCTCGTGACGTCCGGGATCTCATCCGGGACTCCGAACAACATTCGGGTTACTGCATATACATATCTTCACAACCCTAGCGTCACTGCACCTTAAGTGTGTAGACCCTACGGGTTCGGGAGACAAGCAGACATGACCGAGACGACTCTCCGGTCAATAACCAACAGCGGGATCTGGATACCCATGTTGGCTCCCACATGCTCCACGATAATCTCATCGGATGAACCACGATGTCGAGGATTCAATCAACCCTGTATGCAATTCCCTTTGTCAATCGATATGTTACTTGCCTGAGATTCGATCGTCGGTATCCCAATACCTCGTTCAATCTCGTTACCGGCAAGTCACTTTACTCGTACCGTAATGCATGATCCCGTGACCAGACACTTGGTCACTTTGAGCTCATTATGATGATGCATTACCGAGTGGGCCCAGTGATACCTCTCCGTCATACGGAGTGACAAATCCCAGTCTTGATCCATGTCACCCAACAGACACTTTCGGAGATACCCGTAGTCTACCTTTATAGTCACCCAAGTTACGTTGTGACGTTTGGCATACCCAAAGCACTCCTACGGTATCCGGGAGTTACATGATCTCATGGTCTAAGGAAAAGATACTTTGACATTGGAAAACTCTAGCAAACGAACTATACGATCTTGTGCTATGTTTAGGATTGGGTCTTGTCCATCACATCATTCTCTTAATGATGTGATCTCGTTACCAATGACATCTAATGTCCATAGTCAGGAAACCATGACTATCTATTGATCAACGAGCTAGTCAACTAGAGGCTCACTAGGGACATGTTGGTGTCTGTTATTCACACATGTATTACGATTTCCGGATAACACAATTATAGCATGAATAAAGACAATTATCATGAACAAGGAAATATAATAATAATGCTTTTATTATTGCCTCTAGGGCATATTTCCAACACTCATGGTCTAAGGAAATGATACTTGACATTAGAAAAGCTTTAGCATACGAACTACATGATCTTGTGCTAGGCTTAGGATTGGGTCTTTGTCCATCACATCATTCTCCTAATGATGTGATCCCGTTATCAATGACATCCAATGTCCATGGTCAGGAAACCGTAACCATCTATTGATCAACGAGCTAGTCAACTAGAGGCTTACTAGGGACATGGTGTTGTCTATGTATCCACACATGTATCTGAGTTTCCTATCAATACAATTCTAGCATGGATAATAAACGATTATCATGAACAAGGAAATATAATAATAACTAATTTATTATTGCCTCTAGGGCATATTTCCAACATCACGGTCCGTAGCACTACATCGTCTAGCTTGATGTCGCTGGAGAATTAGAGGAGGGAGAAGAGAACCTCATCGGGCTTATCTATTTCGTGGATTAGGTAAAACTAGAACCAGCTCTCATCTAGATCAAGTCTAAATTAGAACTAGAACAAGAGAGAACTAGAGGAGGCTCCAAGCAATAGAACTTTTGTGTCTCTAGGGTGCCAAATCCTCTAGTATATATAGGTGGAGGGAGAGGGAGGGGCACCACCTTGAGGAAGATGACTCCCCCCTTGCGCCGGCCCCAGGGGAGGAGGAGTCCTCCTCCAACCCCAATTTGCTCCCCCAAGTTCTTCCAACAAGCTATGGGGGGCCCACTCATATTGGGCCTTAAGACCCATTAACTCATATTCACTACTATCAACACTATTCTGAGGCATACATTGATGTCCAAGTCAGGTGATGATAAGATGATTAGAGTGATGGGGAACGAAGCACGAAAATAAAAAATTCCTACGAACACCCAAGATCTATCTATGGATAAGTATAGCAACAAGGGGGAAGTGTGTCTACATACCATTTTAGACCCAAAGTGTTAGCGTCATAACGCAGTTGATGTAGTCGTACTCTTCACGATCCAATCAAGATCCAATCCGATCTAGTGCCGAACGGACGACACCTCCAAGTTTAGCACACGTACGGCTCGACAACGTCCTCCCCGTCTTGATCCATTAAGTGAGGGAGAGGAGGTAGATGATATCTGAACCAACACGACGGCGTGGTGGTGGTGGTGGCAGCGGAATTCCGGCAGGGCTTCGCCAAGCGCTGATGGAACGTGGAGGAGTAATGGGAGGGAGGGAGACGGGGCAAGCACGAAAGGGTTGGCTGCCCCCTATACCTCCCCACTATATATAGGTGTGAGGGAGGGGCTTTCTAGCCCTAGGCCCCCGCCCAAGGCAGGGGGTCCACGGCCAAGGCGGGAGGAGTGCCCTCCCCCTTAGGGTTTCCCTTCCCCAGGCACATGGGCCTTGTAGGGGCTGATGCACCTGGCCCAATAAGGCCAAGGCGCCCCCCCCTATATACCTACGGAACGTGGGATGTGGTGGAACCCTTTACGGACTTCTAGACCCCTCCGAAGTCCTCCGAAACCTTCTGGAAGCTTCCCAGTACAATACTGAAGAAAAAAAACTTTTCCATAACCCCGATAACAACTTTCCATATATGAATATTTACCTTCGGACTATTCCGGAGCTCCTCATAACATCCCGGATCCCATACGGGACTCCAAACAAGCTTCAGACTTTCCACTA
Source organism: Triticum urartu (assembly GCF_003073215.2). NCBI lineage: Eukaryota > Viridiplantae > Streptophyta > Magnoliopsida > Poales > Poaceae > Triticum > Triticum urartu. Next base: position 613,489,489 of record NC_053023.1, read on the forward strand.
TTAATATGTCAATACTACCCTAGCGCCACCGAACGTTAAGTGTGCAACCCTATGGGTTCGAGAATCATGTAGACATGACCAAGACTCCTCTCCGGTCAATAACCAATAGCGGGACCTGGATGCCTATATTAGTTCCTACATATTCCACGAAGATCTTTATCGGTTGAACCACGATGTCAAGGATTCTGCCAAACCCGTATGGAATTCAGTTTGTCCGGCGATATGTTACTTTGCCCGAGATTTGCTCGTCAGTATCTCCATACCTAGTTCAATCTCGATACCGGCAAGTCTCTTTACTCGTTCTGTAATACAATCCCATGACTAAACTCATTAGTCACATGCTTGCAAGCTTCTTGTGATGTTGTATTATCAAGAGGGCCAGAGATATCTCTCTGTCGCATGGAGCGACAAATCCCAATCTCGATCCATGCAACCCAACAAACACCTTCGGAAATACCTATAGAGTATCTCTATGATCATCCAGTTACGAAGTGATGTTTGATAGCACACGAAGTATTCCTCCAGTATCCGGGAGTTGCATGATCTCTATGATCATACTTGACATGAAGAAATCTGTAGCAAATAACTAAACAATCTGATGCCAAGCTTACGGTTGCGTCTATCCATCACATCATTGTCCTAGTGATGTGATGCCGTTATGAAATGACAACTCATGTCCATGGTTAGGAAACCCTAACCATCTTTGATCAACGGGCTAGTCTAGTAAAGGCTTACTAGGGACACGGTGCAGTTTATGTATTCACACATGTATTTAAGTTTCCGGTCAATACAATTCTAGTATGAATAATAATCATTTATCATGAACGGGAAATATGATAATAATAATTTTATAATTGCATCCAGGGAATATTTGCAACAGTCTCCCACTTGCACTAGAGTCAATAATCCAGTTCACATTGCCATGTGATTAACTCCCAATGAGTTCTGGGGTTTCATCATGTTTTTGCTTGTGAGAGAGGTTTTTAGTCAATGGGTCTGCAACATTCTGATCCGTGTGTACTCTGCAAATCTCTATGTCATACTATAGATGCTGCTACAATGCTCCACTTGGAGCTATTCCAAATGACCGCTCCACTATACGTGTCCAGTTTGTGATTCAGAGTCATCTGGATCGCCGTCAAAGCTTGCATCGACATAACCCTTTACGATGATCTCTTTATCACCTCCATAACCGAGAAACATTTCCTTAGTCCTCTTTAGGTACCTGAGGATAATCTTGACCGCTGTCTAGTGATCCACTCCTGGATCACTCTTGTACCCCCTTGCCAGACTCATGGCCAGGCACACGTCATGTATGGTACACATCATGGCATACATTATGGAGCCTATGGCCGAGGCATAGGGAACGACCTTCATCCTTTCTCTTTCTTCCGTTGTGGTCGAGCTTTGAGTCTTACTCAACTTCACACCTTAAAATACAGGAAAGAACTCCTTTTTAACTGATCCATTTTGAACTCCTTCAAAATCTGGTCACGGTATGTGGTCTATGAAAGTCTTATCAGGTGTCTTGATCTATCTCTAAAGATCTTGATGCCTAATATGTAAGAAGCTTTACCCATGTCTTCCTTCGAAAAAACTCCTTTCAAACAACCCTTTATGCTTTCTAGAAATTCTACATCATTTCCAATAAACAATATGTCATCCACATATACTATCAGAAATGCTATAGAGCTCCCACTCACTTTCTTGTAAATACAAGGTTCTCCGTAAGTTTGTATAAAACCAAAAACTTTGATCACCTCATCAAAGAATATATTCCAACTCCGAGATGCTTGCACCAGCCCATAGATGGATCACTGGATCTTGCATACCCTTTTATCATCCTTAGGATCCACAAAACCTTTGGGCCGCATCATATACAACTCTTCCTTAAGGAAAGCGGTTTTCACATCCATCTGCCAGATTTCATAATCGAAAAGTGCATAATTGCTAACATAATTCTAACAGACTTAAGCATCACTATGGGTGAGAAAGTCTCATCGTAGTCCACTCATTGAATTTGTCAAAAACCCTTTGCGACAACTCGAGCTTTATAGATGGTGATATTACCATCCGCGTTTGTCTTCTTAAAGATCCATTTGTTCTCTATGGCCTGCCGGTCATCGGGTAGGTCCATCAAAGTCCATACTTTGTTCTCATACATGGATACTATCTCGGATTTCATGGCCTCAAACCATTTATTGGAATTTGGGCTTATAATTGGTTCTTCATAGTTCGAAGGTTCACCATTGTCTAACAACCTAACTTCCAGGACAGGATTACCATACCACTCTGGTGCGGAATGTACCCTGGTCGACCTACGAAGTTTAGTAGTAACTTGATCCGATGTTTCATGATCATCATCATCAGCTTCCTCTCTAGTTGGTGTAGACATCATGGGAACTGCTTTCTGTGATGTGCTACTTTCCAATTAGAGATAAGGTGCGATTAGCTCATCAAGTTCTACTTTCCTCCCACTCACTTATTTTGAGAGAAACTCCTTCTCTAGAAAGGATCCATTCGCGACAACCAATACTTGCCTTTGGATCTGTGATAGAAGGTATTTTATGAAGATGCACTTCCCCGCTTTGGGATCGAGCTTATCAGGCATAAGCATCGCATTCCCAAGCTTTAAGAAACTACAACATAGGTTTCTTGCCAAACCATAGTTCTTACGACGTCATCTCAATGGATTTAGATGGTGCCCTGTTTAAATTGAATGTTATTGTCTCTAATGCATAGCCCTAAAACTATAGTGGCGAATCGGTAAGAGACATCATAGAACGCACCATATCCAGGTGGCGTGAGTTGTGAAACAATTTTCTTATTATCTTAAATACATACCAAACTCGCAACTCATATATTCACCTCCATGATCATATTGTAGACATTTTATCTCCTTGTCATGATGATCTTCAACTTCACTCTGAAATTGCTTGAACTTTTCAAAATTTCACACTTGTTTTTCATCAAGTAAATATACCCGTATCTACTCAAATCATTTGTGAAGGTAAGATAATAACGATATCCACCGCGTGCTTCAACACTCACCGGACCACATACATCGATATGTATTATTTCCAATAAGTCACTTGCCCACTCCATTGTTTAGGAAAACGAGGTTTTAGTCATCTTGCCCATGAGTCATGGTTCACATCTTTCAAATGATTCATACTCAAGTGATTCCAAAAGTCCATCAGCAGGGAGTTTCTTCATGTGTTTTATACCAATATGACCTAAGCGGCAGTGCCACAAGTATGTGGTACTCTCATCATTAACTTTGCATATTTTGGCATCAATATTATGAACATGTGTATCACTATGATCGAGATTCAGTAAGAATAAACCATTCACAAGGGGTGCATGATCATAAAAGATATTATCCATATAAATAGAACAACCATTATTCTCTGACTTAAATGAATAACCGTCTCGCAATAAACAAGATCCGGATATATTGTTCATGCTCAACACAGGCACCAAATAACATTTATTTAGGTTTAAAACTAATATCGAAGGTAGATGGAGCGTGCCGATGGCGATCATATGAACCTAGGAGACACTTCCAACATGCATCGTCACCTCATCCTTAGCTAGTCTCTGTTTACTCCATAGCTTCTGTTCCGAGTTACAAATAAGAGCAACTGAACCAGTATCAAATACCCAAGAGCTACTACGAGCACTAAGGTACACATCATTAACATGTATATCAAATATACCTTTGTTGAGGTTGTCAGCCTTCTTTTCTGCCAAGTAATTAGGGCAGTTCCACTTCCAGGCCATTCCCCTTGCAATAGAAGTAGTCAGCCTTAGGTTTGGGTCCACCCTTGGATCTCTTCATGGGAGCGGCAACTGCCTTGCCATTCTTCTGGAAGTTCCCTTTCTTTCCCTTGCCTTTCTTGAAACTAGTGGTCTTATTAACCATCAAAACTTGATGTTCTTTCTTGATTTCTACCTCCGCGGCCTTAAGCATCGCGAAAAGCTTAGGGATTGTCTTCTCCATCCCTTGCATATTATAGTTCATCACAAAACCCTTGTATCTTGGTGGCAGTGATTGGATAACTCTACCAATCGCCATTTCGTCTGGAAGATTAACTCCCAATTGATTCAAGCGATTGTAGTACCCGGACATCTTGAGTACATGCATGCTAACAAAGCTTTTCTGCTCCATTTTGCAGCTAAAGAACTTTTCGGAGGTGTCATACCTCTCAACCCGGGCATGAGCTTGAAATACTAATTTCAACTCCCGGAACATCTCATATGCACCGTGGTGCTCAAAATGTCTGTGGAGCCCCGGTTCTAAGCCGTAAAGCATGCATGTCGCACTGAACTATTGTGTAGTCATCACTTCTAGTCTGCCATACATTCATAGCGTCCAGATTTTCGGGAGCAAGTGGTTCACTCTTGATAACTCATAAGTATAGGGGATCACAACAGTTTTCGAGGGTAAAGTATTCAATCCAAATTTATTGATTCGACGCAAGGGGAGACAAAGAATATTTGCAAGTATTAGAAGTTGAGTTGTCAGTTTAACCACACCTGGAGACTAAATATCTGTAGCAAAGTGATCAGTAGCACAATAGTATGATAGTTTGATAGTAGTAGTAATAGCAGCAACATCAGTAGTAACGATAACAACAGTAGCAATAATTTTGTAGTAGTTGTAACAGTAACAACAAAAGTAGTAACTTAGCAAAGATCAATATGTGAAAAAAGCTCATAGGCATTGGATCGGTGATAATGTTGGATAATATTCATCATATAACAGTCATAACCTAGGGCAACACAGAACTAGCTCCCGTTCATCAATGTAATGTAGGCATGCATTCCGTAAATAGTCATACGTGCTTATGGAAAAGAGCTTGCATGCCATCTTTTGTCCTACCCTCCCGTGGCAGCGGGGTCCATAAGGAAACTAATGGATATTAAGGTCTCCTTTGAATAGAGAACCACAATAAAGCATTAACACATAGTGAATACATGAACTCCAAACTATGGTCATCACCGGAAAGATCGCAATTGTTGTCACCTTGGGGTTTACAGATCATAACACGTAATAGGTGCATATAACTTGCAAGATCGGAATAAAAAGATAAATATAATTGTGAAAACATAAACAGTTCAGATATGAAATCATGGCACTCGGGCCCCAGTGACAAGCATTAAGCATAGCAAAGTCATAGAAACATCAATCTCAGAACATAGTGGATACTAGGGATCAAGCCTAACAAAACTAACTCGATTACATGATGAATCTCATCCAACCCATCACTGTCTAGCTAGCCTATGAAGGAATTACTCACTCACGGCGGTGAACATCATGAAATTGGTGATGGAGGATGGTTGATGATGATGAAGACGGAAGATCTCCCTCTACGAAGCCCCGAACGGACTCCAGATCTGGCTTCCCGATGAAGAACATGAGGTGGCGGTGGCTCTGTATCATAAAACGCGATGAAACTTCCTCTCCTATTTTTTCTCCAAAAATAGGATTGTGGAGTTGGAATTAGGGTCAGCGGAGCCTTGTGGGCCCCACTACCCACTAGGGCGCGCCAGAGGGGGTGGCATGCCCTGGTGCCTAGTGGGCAGCTGCCCCCCTCTAGTGGGTCTTGGTTCCAATATTTTTTATTTATTCCAAAATAATTCTCCAAAAAGTTTTGTCCAACTCTGAGAACTTTTATTTATGCACAAAAACAACACCATGGTAGTTTTGCAGAAAACAGTGTCAGTTCGGGTTAGTTCATTCAAATCATGCAAATTAGAGTCCAAAAACAAGAGCAAAAGCGTTAGGAAAAGTAGATATGATGGAGACATATCAACTCCCCTAAGCTTAACCCATTGCTTGTCCTCAAGCATTTCAGTTGACAAACTGAAAGTGATAAAGAAAATCTTTTACTTTGTTCTTGTGTCCATATATATATATATATATAGAGTGGCACTATTCTAATCCTGGAATTAGAATAACTATTTGGATAACAACACACCTGTATAGGGCCCGACGTGGATCCTCCTGAACTCCCGAGATACCCATCCAATCGGTATAAAGAAAAAAAAAATCCCCCCCCCCCCCCCCCCCCCCCCCCACCCCTCCCCTAACCTCCCTGATCCCATCGGCCCTCTCCTCCCACTACATCGCGCCGCCGGCGGCTCCCTCCCTGGCCCCCGCGGCCGCCGGCCCCTGCCACTAAAAACTCCGCCGCCTCCACCCACTCGCCATCCTCCCGCAACAAACCAGCGCGAAGCCTCCCCAACCCACCCGCATCGTCGCCGGCCCCGACCATGATGATGCACGCCGCCACTGACCAGCATCCCGCGCCACCGCCACTCCTCCCCTGCTTCAACCACGGCGTCCGCCTTTCCCCTGCTTCTACGACTGCACCACCCTTCCCTCGGATCCATCAGTTGCCGTCCCCAGATCCGGCCGCCGCGATGGCCTGCCTTCCCCATCGCGTTGCCGCCCCGCCTTCTCAATCCTGCCATCGACCGCCTTCCCCGTCGTATCGCCACCCACTCCCACCGCCCGGTCACCCCACCAGCCCCTCCGCACGCTGCCGCGGATGACAGCAGCACCCACCGACGTGCGCCGCTACAGCACCTACCGCCAGCCTTCGCCGTCCCCCACCACTAGCCCCTACCATGAACCCTTCTCAGCCATCAAGCGCCCGCCTCCACAGTCTCCCTCCATCTCCCTCTACGCGCGATGGATGCCATGGCACGGAAGCCCTGAGCTCGCCGAGATTCCTGCAGGGTGTTGAAGTTCAATTACAGAGATCGTTGAAGTGGCAGGCCGAACAAGAAAATACTTTTGTGCAGGAACAAACAAGGTGGAGAAAATCAATTGAAAAATGTATCAGTTCGTTGGGTAAACATTCCTAGTTGAAAAAACAGTTTGTCAAAAAAAGATGTTGAGGAGAAGTTCATAGTGTGTATTGTGTGGCGTTCAAAATGTTCATTTTCGGAAAAAAGACAAACTGGGAGAAATTAATTTCAGTGTGTTCAAATTTAACTAGAAGTTCAAATTTGAAAAACGAAGAAGTTCAAAATTTAACAACAATCATCAGCTTTCGTCGTTGATATTTACAGCGGCAAACAAATAACAAGTTCATAGTTGTCAAATAATTTAAGTTCATGTATACGTACACATGAGAGCACAATTAAAAAACTATGGTTCACCGAGGGCCATGGATGTAGAAGTTTTGTAAAGTGGGTGTGGCGTGTGGACGAAAAATCAAATTGTTTTCATAAAAACAAAAAAGAAATAAAAAAGACAAAACCCAAGATGTCCGTAGGAAAAATTATGAGGAGTTCAAAGTGTTGAAATATGCACGTTTAAAATTGTTAAAATCAATCCAAACTTTTCAAGTACTCACCTCCCACGTCTATTCTCACAATACAAAAATATAAAGCTTCTCTCTTGAAAACAAAAAAACTAAGGAATTTCACGAACAAAACTTATATGGACAACCTAGATATGTTGGAAAAAGAAAAAAACCGTGCGTGTTCAACTTTATTTCCCCCCTTTTTGAAATAAATACGCAGAAGTTCAAAAAAAAATGAGAAGTTCAAATTAAAATAAAAGAGTAGTTCAAAGCTTAAAAAAACTTACTAAATAATGAGAAGTACCACGTTCAAGCAAGAAATAGAGCAGGTCAAAATTCATAAAAAAAGATTTTGTTGTTTCTAAATAAAAAATTTCCATTAGTTCAAATTTAAATAACAAACCGCTTCAATATTTATTACGAAACTGGGATTTTCCCGTTACTAAGCGAAATAAACCAAGAAGTCCAAATTACAAAAATAGAGAAGATTGATATTTATAAAAAAAACTCAGATTTTCCTTGTTACAAAGGAATAAAAATGATGATGTTGAAATTAAAAAAGAGGAGTAGTTCGATGTATACGGGAAACTCAAATTATTACAGTCTCTAAGAAAAAAACTATGAAGTTCAATTTACAAAAAAACGTTTGATGCCTATTTGAAAACATATTTTTTTTCTAAGAATAAGACTAAGAAGTTCAATTTGAAATAACAGAGAAGTTTGAATTATATAAAAAACTCAGATTTGTTGCGAGAAGTTCAGGTGCACCTCCTTTCACGGTTCAGAATTTATATTGCGGGGCGTTCGAACACCAATTACATGTTTTAAAATGGCAAAAAATGACGTTCGACCTTCAATTATGTGTAATTCGACATATACATAGAAATGTGATAGAAGTTCATAGTGAAAACGGCGAGAAGTTCAAGTACTACAAGGAATGCATTTCAGGTGAGAATAAAAATATAGAAAAATAAAAGGATAAAAGGTTTGTTGAAAGAAGTTCAAGTGCTCTGTCCAAGTGAGTTCAAAAATTCTGGAAGAGAGGTTCGCCTCGTATTTCCATATTTGATTTTCCGTATAAAAATCGAATACAATTCTTTACTCAAAATATGAAAAGGTGAAGTTCAAATTGAAATAACAGAGAAGTTCAGAGTTTAGTAAAACCTAGGATTTACCTGTTCAAAAAATAAAAAACACAACGCCATTTTTGCACTTTTGAAAACAACTCATAAACGAAAAAAATGGTTGCTAGAAGTTCAAGTACTCGGCGAGGAAAAGTTAAAAAAAATTGTGAGAGAGGTTCACCGTGTATTTAGATGTCTAAAATACATTAAAAATGTTATTTTTTGTGTTTTAGAATAATTATCTCAAACCAGAGAGAAGTTCAAAGTGATAACGGTCGGAAGTTCACGTACTACATGGTGTGTATTTCATATAAGAAAAATGCAATAAAGTGAAACAGAGTGAAGTTCAGACAGACTTGCCCCAGAAGTTCAACTACTTCACGCAGTGCAAAAAACAGCACGTAAAAAATAGAGTGAAGTTCAAACAGACATGCCCGAGAAGTTCAACTACTTCATGCAGTGTGTTTCCATTCGCAATGAAGGAAAAAATCATGATCTCGTCATTTCTCTAATTTACTTCAAAACAACAGGAAATATCATCTGTGTAAGTTCAAGTCCTCGATCGAAGAAAGTTAAAAAAATTGTGAGAGAGGTTTGTACAAAAAGAGTATCATTTGTGTAACACTAACGAAATGGATGAGAAAATTACAAAGGAAAATACGTCACAGAAGTTCAACGTGAAAACAGAATGAAGTTCAACTACTATAGTGAATGAATTTGAGATGAAAAACTTTTAAAATCGTCGGGAGTATGAAAAAATGATCAACACGGGAAAGTTGCGTGTTTACAATAGCTTTCCATCGGTATATCACTTGCTCAATTCCAGTGAGTGGATGGAGAGTTACCAGCAGTGGATGAAGAGCTACGAGCAAGAAAAGAACGTGAAAAAACAGAGTGAAGTTCAGGTACACATGCCGAGAAGTTTAGGTTCTTCACGCGGTGCATTTTCGAAGAATCTGTTTCGCGATAAAGGCAGAATGCATCATCCCGCCGTTTTCGAAATTACTTGAAAACGGCTAGGAATTAGAGAAAACCATCAACATGAAAAAGTTTCGCATTTTCCGTAGCTTTTCACGGTATATTAGTTACCCCATTCCGATAAAGTTTGTAGAAATTACGCGAAAATACGTTTTTTGCCATTTTCGAAACTGACTTAAAACCGTAAAGAATTGGGAGAAACAATACATACCAAAAAGTTTCGCATTTGTTCAGGCTTTCCAACGCCATATCATTTGCTGCATTCGGATGCACAGTTAAAAAATTAGCTTGAAAATACGAACTCGGTAGGACTTGGACCATTTTCTAAATTACTCTTAAACCATTCAGAATTAGAAAAAAACTTTCAAGATGAAAAAGTATCGCATTTTCATAAGCTTTCCAACGCCGTATCATATCCCTTCATTGGATTAGCCGTTTAGAAATGACATCGAAAAAACGAACTCAGCTGTTCGGTTTACGAAATTTTACATTTTTTCAAATTACTCTTTAACCATAAGGAATTAGAGAAAACTTTCAACATGTGGAAGGAGCGGTTTTGCAGCAGCTTTCCAACGCCATATTATATGCCTCATTCCGATAAACGGTTTAGAAATGCGATCGAAAATACGATTCACGTTTTTTGTGTGAAGAAAAAACGGTTTTCAAAACTGCTCTTAAACCGCTTATATTTTGTCAAAAATTTAAGTTGGGTCATGATATTGGTGTCCATAGCTTTCCAACGGTATATCGCAAGTCCCATTTGGGCAATGTTGGCGGAAGTTCAACCTAGTTCACAGGGAAGTTCAACGTACTATTAGCAGGGCAGGTCAGGTTGTGATCAGAATATTATTCTGATCCCGTGATCAGAATAGTGTTTATGTATATGTATATATATATATATGCTTAAATAGTACCCAGGTTTTCAGCAAAGATCATGACTAACTATCCAAATAATAACTCTTAGAAACTACACTGGTACGCGTCGGTCCTCAACAAACGGTTTTTAACCCCTTTTCGCGATGACATTTGGAACTGTCGCCAAGTGAGTGTGGGCGATAGGGGGGTCCTTCCCACACGACCCAAAAATCGTCGGGGATATGCCCTCCTGGCACACAAGCTCGGTAAAATAAGGTCATGTGCGACTGACGAGCGCTCAAATACGGGAATACGTATAGTAGAGCTAAAAATACAATTATACAGTGAAATTGTTTCCGGTCGCAAGTACATCCCACACAGTCAGTCCTCGCTAAACGTTTCCGTTCGTATGTACATCCCACACAGTCGCTCCAAGGAAAACGTTTCCGTTCACAAATACACCACACACAATTTCCCCCCTCTAGTTACTTATGCTATGCTTAATTAGCTAGGAGCTTATAATGGTTTACCTTGCGTGCCAACATGCTATTAAAATGGTTGTGATGTGGTATGATAGGGTGGTATCCTCTTTTGAACGATTCGAGTGGCTTGACTTGGCACATGTTCACGCATGTAGTTGAAACAAAATCAACATAGCCTCTACGATATTTATGTTCATGGTGCATTATATCCTACTCATGCTTGCATTCAGTGTTGATTAATTTTAATACATGTTCATGACTGTTGTCGCTCTCTAGCTAGTCGCTTCCCAGTCTTTTTCTAGCCTTCACCTGTACTAAGCGGGAATACTGCTTGTGCATCCAATCCCATAAAACCCAAAGTTATTCCATATATACGGTATCTACCTGTCATTCCAAGTAAATTTGTATGTGCCAAACTCTAAACCTTCAAATAAACATTCTGTTTTGTATGCTCGAATAGCTCATGTATCAACTAGGGCTGTCTATATCTTCCATGCTAGGTGGGTTATTCTCAAGAGGAGTGGACTTCGCTCCTCACTCACGAGAAAGTGGCTGGTCACCGGGATGCCTAGTCCCATGCTTTATGCAAATCAAATCAAAATAATTGCAAACAAAACTCTCCTGGGCCTGTTGTTAGTTGGAGGCACTCGTTATTTCGAACAAGCCATGGATTGATGCTTGTTGGTGGAGGGGGAGTATAAAGTATACTATTCTGTTTGGGAACCACCTATAATGTGTGTAGCATGGAAGATATCGCCATCTCTCAGTTGTTATGTTGACAATGAAAGTATGCCGCTCAAAATATTATTTATATCTATTTCAAAACCGAGCTCTGGCACCTCTACAAATCCCTGCCTCCTTCTGCGAAGGGCCTATCTATTTACTTTTTATGTTGAGTCATCATCCTCTTATTAAAAAGCACCAGTTGGAGAGCACCGCTGTCATTTGTATTCATTACTGTTAGTTTACATTGAGTATGACTTGACTGTATCTCTTTTACCATGAATTACAATGTCTAGTCAGTCCTTGATCTTTAAAGGTGCTCTGCATTTATATTTTGCGGTCTCATAAAGGGCTAGCGAGATACCATCTTGTTATATCATATCATGATTGTTTTGAGAAAGTGTTGTCATCTGGGATTTGTTATTATTGCTCGCTAGTTGTTTATGCCATTGATATGAGTAAACATGAGACCTAAATGTTATTGTGAATATGGTTAATTCATAATCTTTGCTGAAAACCTGAATGCTGGCTTTACATATTTACAACAACAAGAGCAAACAGAGTTTGTAAAAGTTTTCTTTATCACTTTCAGTTTATCAACTGAATTGCTTGAGGATAAGCGAAGGTTTAAGCTTGGGGGAGTTGATACGTCTCCGTCATATCTACTTTTCCAAACACTTTTGCCCTTGTTTTGGACTCTAACTTGCATGATTTGAATGGAACTAACCCGGACTGACGCTCTTTTCAGCAGAATTGCCATGGTGTTATTTTTGTGCAGAAATAAAAGCTCTCGGAATAACATGAAAATCAACGGAGAATTAGTTTGGAATATATAAAAAGTACTGGAAGAAAGATCCACGCCAGGGGGCCCACACCTTGTCCACATGGGTGGGGGGCACGCCCTACCCCTTGGGCGCCCCCTGCCTTGTGGGCCCCCTGGAGCTCCACCGACCTCAACTCCATCTTCTATATTCGTGTTCGAGGAGAAAAAAATCAGAGAGAAAGATTCATCGCGTTTTACGATATGGAGCCGCCGCCAAGCCCTAAACTCTCTCGGAAGGGCTGATCTGGAGTCCGTTCGGTGCTCCGGAGAGGGGAATCCGTCGCCATCGTCATCATCAACCTTCATCCATCACCAATTTCATGATCCTCACCGCCGTGCGTGAGTAATTCCATCGTAGGCTTGCTGGATGGTGATGGGTTGGATGAGATTTATCATGTAATTGAGTTAGTTTTGTTAGGGTTTGATCCCTAGTATCCACTATGTTCTGAGATTGATGTTGCTATGACTTTGCTATGCTGAATGCTTGTCACTAGGGCTCGAGTGCCATGATTTCAGATCTGAACCTATTATGGTTTCATCAATAGATGAGAGTTCTTGATCCCATCTTGCAAGTCTATAGTCACCTACTATGTGTTATGATCCGGCAACCCCGAAGTGACAATAATCGGGACCACTCCCGGTGATGACCATAGTTTGAGGAGTTCATGTATTCACTATGTGCTAATGCTTTGTTTCGGTTCTCTATTAAAAGGAGGCCTTAATATCCCTTAGTTTCCAATAGGACCCCGCTGCCACGGGAGGGTAGGACAAAAGATGTCATGCAAGTTCTTTCCATAAGCACGTATGACTATATTCGGAATACATGCCTACATTACATTGATGAACTGGAGCTAGTTCTGTGTCACCCTAGGTTATGACTGTTACATGATCGATCGCATCCGGCATAATTCTCCATCACCGATCCAATGCCTACGAGCTTTCCATATATTGTTCTTCGCTTATTTACTTTTCCGGTGCTATTGTTACAATCACTATAAAACACCAAAATAATACTTTTTGCTACCGTTACCTTTTACTATTACCACTACTATCATATTACTTTGCTACTAAATACCTTGCTGCAGATATTAAGTTTCCAGGTGTGGTTGAATTGACAACTCAGCTGCTAATACTTGAGAATATTCATTGGCTCCCCTTGTGTCGAATCAATAAATTTGGGTTGAATACTCTACCCTCGAAAACTGTTGCGATCCCCTATTCTTATGGGTTATCATCGTGCTCGACATTGGTGTCTTACCGTTCTACCGAAGCCGTGGAAATCTCGCTGTTCTGCCAACCTGGTAGGAATTTCTCCGTACTGCCGACTTCACCGGAATTACATCCGCCAGTGTGGCCAAGGCACATCGGTCAAATTGCTCGAGCAATACTGATTTCGAGTTGTTTTGGTCAAGCGGTCGAACTGAACCATGCTACTGTACAGCAGCCAAAAGGATAGTCAGTTTGTTTCCCTCACCCCTATGATCTGAAGCGGCTAAACTGAACCATGCTATTACACAATAGCCCAAAGTTGTCTGGTAGATATGAGTATCATCATATAATTTTGTTTCTAGAATATGTAATAGGTAACCAGCAATGTAGTTGTCAGTTTACAAGAATGCTGACGTTGTTTGAATGCATATATACTTACTGGAATTAGTTTGAATGCATATACAGTACCTTGATGTTGAATTTACAAGGTCCTGGTGGTGGATTTGCTGTCTCATAGATTTTGCAATTTACAGTTGCTCCACAAATTTGGTGACTGTTGTTTGTACAGTGAGCTGATATAGAATGCTTGATCGCACAAACTAATCTGGGCCGCATATTTACATTACTCCTATGTTGAATTTATAGTATGGTGGTGGTGGATTTACACTATCCTATAGATTTTTTATTTATTGTAGTATCTCCATATAGTGTGTCATTGTTGTTTGTACAGTGAGTTCATATAGAATGCTTGATCACATGAATTTGTCTGAATGTATATTACAGTTTCCTGGTATTTAATTGATAATACATTGATGATGGATTTATGGTCCTATAGCTTCTGTATATTTTAGTAGTTATTTTTATTAGAATTTTTTGAATTGCTATGATGGATTTTACAGTACTATAGTATTCATAGAAGTCTAATTTTTTTGTTTTCATAGTAAGTTATAGTTAATTGATGACTAACCTGATGATGGATTTACTGTTCTATAGCTTCTATAATTTACTATAATTTTTTGATTGTTTGAATTTACAGTGACCTCATGTTTGAGTTTACACTACCCTGTTCGAAGATTTACAATCGCTATAACTTCTGTAATTTATAGTAGTAGCCTAAAGGTTGTGATTGTTGTATTTTATAGTGACCTGGTATAGATTTTACACTATACAGTTACCTGAATTTACAGTGCTACATTTTTCTGAACTATTGGTGTTCTAGACATCTTTTGATGATGTGCTTAGGTATTGATCCTTTCTTTACTGGAAGAACTATTTGAAGGAGATTGTGAGAGTACTGGCCTGCAGTTTGTCTTCTTGGCGTGACTGAAGTTTCCTGATTGTGTAGCTATTCTGTCCCCTTCCTCCTCCATCCTCTTTCTCGTTCTTATCTGATCATAAAGCACACACTGTTACTGGTTGCTTCTTCTTATTTTTACTGAAGTTCCAGTATCTTTGTTGTGATCTTGTTGTTACTGACTGGAATCTTAATAAAATGAACACTGTAAAATTCATTAAAGCTGAATATGTGATACACTTTAAAAGTTACTGTTTATTGATAGTGAGTTTACTGTAAATTTCAACTGAAGCCACTGTATTTCAAGCTTCATGATGATGAAATGTTTAGTAGTATGTGATTAGTTCATCATGTGTTGATCATTGTACAGCAGGTTGATGATGATTTTACGACAGCCTAATGTTGAATTTATAGTATGTTTGTGTTCAGGAGTTTCTTCCACAAGTATCAACTTCAGATCCTTGATAATGCCATGAGAATTTCAGGTTTTCTTTCAGAAGTGTTGTGAAGAAAACAAAATTGTCAATAACCTGGAGAAGGTCGTGAGGGTACTGACCCGACAGTGTTGCTTTTTGGGCCCTTTCATTGCTTGCTCATGGATCATAGAGCGCATAGATCATACATATACGTGCAATGTTTGTAGTGCCTGAAAAAAATGGTTGAATGCCCCTTTATTTCCAGTCAAGTTTTTTTTCTCCGTTGGTGTCAGATTGTTACTGGTTGGCATATTTGATGGAAGGCCAATTCAATTTCAGTCGATTGTAATACACACTCTTCCTTTTTTAGATTGAAAGCCATTTTTCTGTGGGGGAATCCTATACGGCGCGTACCGTGCGCCCTAGCGAGGTAGCGCGCACCCTCCCTCGCGTGCTGGGCATTCTCATGGATCGGCCCATTTTCATTTTTTTCCTTCGTTGTTTCTTTCTTTCTTTCTTTTTTCCTTTCCTTTTCTGTTTTTCTTTTTCTTTCTTCTTTTTTCATATTTACTTTTCACTTTCTTTGTGAAATTTCTTTTCAAATTCACGAAGATTTTTTTGTTCACCAAATTCAAAAAATGTTCATTGAATTCAAATTTTTATCAGACTTAATAAATGTTTATCAAAATTCAAAATTTCATCATTTTAATTTTTTTTCATCAAATTTAAAATGTGTTCATCATTTTTTCAAAAGAAAGTTTTCGAATACAAATTTTGATCATCAAGTTAGAAAAAAATTCACCGAATTTAAAATTTGTTCTTCAAGTTTAAAAAGCATTCATCATTATTAAAGAATGCTCATAATTTTTTACATCAAAATAAAAAAATGTTCATTAATATGAAAAATGTTTATATTTTTTGAAACCATGGACAATTTTTTGAATTTAAGAACTGTTTTTGACAATTCAAAACTCACACTTTTATGGAAATTTTAGAACCTTTTTGTAATCCCGAATTACTGTAACATAGATGTCGGTGTACTAGAGTAGGGGTACCCTAGTATCCCGAACTTGTGCACGGGCAGTCGCAGCATCCCGCGGCGAGGCTTGCCGGGTGACCGCCAAGATCCTCCGTGGTTCCTTTGGAGCCATTCAAGGACAAAGTATCCAAGTCAAGAAGACAAGGCCCCGGCAAGAGGAGCTCGCCGGGAAGGCTATCAAAAGCATCCCAAGACCCCGGCAAGAGGAGCTTGCCGGGAAGGCCACCCAAGGCATTTCAAGGAACTTGCCGCGGCGCACCACGTGCCCCGGCAAGGCCCGGTGAGCGACAAGCTCCCGGACGCGATGAGACAACGACGGCGGCAAGGCGCTTGCCGCAGCAAACCACCTCTCTGGGCCCGCGCTCCAGCGCATCCACCAACGTGTCGCTCTGGGGCCCTTCCAGGCGTACGTGGCGGGAGGCTGTGCAGCCAGCGGCGTGCGGTGGCAAGCGGCGCTGACAAGATCGCCATCGTGGCGAACGGTGGCGTCCCTGGCGGTCCCTTTTCGCACTGTTTAGGCGACACAGACGGGCATTTAAGGCCCTTGTCCCCTGCCGTCAGGGTTAGGTATGATACACTGTAGCAGGTAGCTGTACCTACCGCGGCACCTTTCCATTTTTGCCCTTTACCTCCGTTGCCACCTGTCGGTGACCCCTTGAACATATAAAAGGAGGCCCGTGTGCAACGTAGAGGGGGGTTCGAAAAACACTCACGCTCGGTCTCGCTAGCTGCTGGTGTGTACTGTAGCACTCCGCGCTCCTGAGCAAGAAATCAACATAAACCACAAAGCAGGAGTAGGGTTTTACGCATCCGTGCGGCCCCAACCTGGGTAGATCGCTCGCGTGCATCGCCTCGATTTGCTCTTTGCGCAACCTCCGCCCCCGCCGAACTGAAAGGGACCCGGTTCGCCGGTCCCATAGGTGCCCGTGGATCAGTACCCCGGCATCTTTGGCGCGCCAGGTAGGGGGCGTCGAAGTTGTGTGAACCAGATCCGGCGTTCTCGCGAGCTAGATCTCCATCATCTTCATCAACATGCCACCGAAGAAGAAGGTTTCGGAGGCAGCTGCTCCGTCCGCGCCGAGCCCACCATCGCTGGAGCAAACGGCTGATGGGGCAGGCGCCGGCGGAAGAACGCGCGTCGACGAGGGAGCTCACGGTGCTGCCAGGTCCAAGGACAGGGCTGCGCTGCCCACCGGCGGCGTAGCCGGTTCCCACAACGACCGGGCGCACTCCAAGACCTTGGCGTCCGTACATGCACCGCGCCCGTCTCAGGAGGCGCGGGACCGGCAGCGTCATGGTACTCATGGTACCATGCGCTCGCTAGATCAAGATCGAGCTGGTGGATCTCAGAGTGCTCAGGACCACCATGCACGTCAACCCGCTGGCGCGAGCGAGACACGGTTGCCTGGACGGGATACTGCTCCTTCTAACGTGGTTAGAAGTCCGAGCATATCCCGCTCCTCGCACCGTTCGCCACCGCCACCCGCCACTGCAGCAGAAGCTTTGGCGCGAGCTCAGCTGCTCCTAGATTACCCTCCAACGGCGGACAAGATCGACGATTGGAGGGCCACCATCCAGAGTCTCATCGGCTTCGCCAACGGCGACACTCCACGGCAGCCGAGCACGTCGCAGCCGCGGCAAGCCAGCCAGGCACGAGCCGGAGACGACAAGACTGGTGGGGGTGCAACTACTGTGCACTCTCCGCCCCGAAGGCCAAGATCGCCGACTCGCCGGATCCACCTCGACAGCGACTCCACCGCGTCCTCAGATCCGCGAGCTCGTCGCGATCAGCGCCAAGTTCTTCAAGAACGACAACAAGAAGACGCTCGCACTCGCATCGAGCGCCGAAGAGAAGCGCGGCGTCAATTAGACCAGCGCGCTGGGCCCTCTGTTGACATGCATGCACCAGGGGAACCAGGCGACTTGTCGTACGCGGTTGGTTGCCCCGCGTTCACCCATGTGCTGCGGCAAGTCAAGTGGCCTAGCACGAAGAATTTCAAACCAGATGTACCAGAGAAGTACGACGGCAAGACGCATCCGTCGGAGTTCCTCAGCATCTACACCATCGCGGTGCAGGCTGCCGGGGGGCGAGATGACAAGATCCTTGTCAACTACTTCCAGTTGGTGCTCAAGCCCAACGTCAGGTCCTGGCTCATGCACTTGCCGGACAACTCCATATCCTCCTGGGCTGATCTATGCCATCAGTTTGTCGGTGCCTTTACAGGCGGCCACAAACCTCATGGCCAAGAGAGCGACCTTCATCTGCTCGCCCAGAAGGAAGGAGAGTCCCTGCGCAAGTACATTCAGAGGTTCAGCCGTGTACAGTATAACATCCCAGACGTCCACCCCGCCGCGGTCATCAGCGCCTTCCATCAGAACGTGCGTAACCGCAGGATGCGGGAGGAGATGGTGATGCGCAGGATCAGGGACGTCAGTGAGCTATACGCCCTGGCCGACAAGTGTGCACGTGTTGAGGAAGGAAGGAAACTCCCCGGAGAGAAGACCGGAGCAGAAGGATCTGACAGCGAAGATGCTGCCCCGGCAAAGAAGAACCGGCGGCGGAACAGGAAGAAGAAAGGCAAAGAGGTGCTAGTCGTTGAGCAGTCCGGCAACGAAGGTGGCGCCAACAAAGCCAAGGTTGGCAGCTCCGGCAAGGAGATTGCCGCGTGCGCCAACTGCCATGCTGTGGCGCTCGTCGACAAGCAGGACGGCTTCGACAAGCAATACTGCAAGATTCACCGCACCAAGGGCCACGACCTCCAGAGCTGCAAGAAGGTCGAGCAGCTTGTCCAGCAGCAAAAGGCTGAGTACGAGCGGCGAGACAAGGAGAGAGCCCAAGGTGGCGCTGCAGAATCAGGCAAGAAATGCGCCGGCCGGGGAGGACGCCGCGGCAAGGCCAAGCAGCGGCAAGGAGATAGACCTCCCCGCGGCTGCGACAACGATGAAGACGACGACGACGACGAAGACATGGATGATGTTGAGACCAGTGAGCAGGAATTTCAGAAAGCCACAGAGGTCTTGTGCATTGACGGTGGTGCTTCCCTGCATACTTCACACCGCCAACTCAAGCAGTGGGTGCGGGAAGTCAATGCAGCGGAACCACCTGTCGAATCGCGCAAACTTCTGAAATGGTCCAGCACGCCCATCATCTTTGACATTGAGGACCACCCTGATCGCACAACTGCGGTCGGGTGTTTGCCGATGTTGGTTTCACCAACTATCCGCAACCTCAAGGTCACCAAGATGCTAGTTGACGGCGGGGCCGGCTTGAACCTGATCTCCTCCGCTGTACTCCAAAAACTCCAAATCCCTGGCAGCGAGCTCGAAGAGACCGGCACATTCCAAGGAATCAACCCGGGAAGGAGCAAGCCGAAGGGGAAAGTCACGCTGCCAGTGACATTTGGCAGCGAGCTGAACTTCAGGACTGAGAGGGTCACATTTGACGTTGCCGATATTCCATTGCCTTACAATGGGATACTTGGCCGTCCAGCACTCGCCAAGTTCATGGCAGCCTCTCATTATGCATACAACATGCTGAAGATGCCAGGCCCGATAAGCGTCATCTCTGTCCCTGGCGACAAGAAGGATGCACTTATCTGTGCCGACAAGATCTACCGGGAAGCAGCAGCCGCAGCAGATCACAAGCCACTTGCCGCTGAAGCTCCCGGGGGGAAGAAGACCAAGTCCGGCAAGAGCTCTGATGCCCACTCCGGCAAGCGCACCTCTTCGGAGTGCTGCGCTGCCGTCGAGGACGCACCATCGAGCTCCACCGGCAAGTGTAAGAAGACGATGGCAGCTCCACCAGAGACGAAGAAGGTGTCCGCCAAGGAGGACGGCACTGGTGGTACCTTCACCATCAGTGCCACTCTCGACCCCAAATAGGAAGGCGCGCTCGTTGCTTTCCTGCGGGCGAATGTCGACGTGTTTGTGTGGCAACCGTCTGACATCTCCGGTGTTCCCAGGAAAGTAATTGAGCGCCACCTTGCCGTTTGTCCTCATGCGCGGCCCGTCAAGCAGAAGGTCAGGAAGCAGGCAGTGGAGCGCCAAGAATTCATTGCAGAAGAAATCAAGAAACTGGAAGTAGCAGGCCTTGTCAGAGGAGTGCTCCATCCTACGTGGTTGGCCAATCCTGTAGTCGTGCGCAAGGCAAGCGGGAAATGGAGACTTTGTATCGATTTTACCGATGTTAACAAAGCTTGTCCCAAAGACCCATTTCCTTTGCCGCGCATTGACCAGATTGTTGACTCCACAGCCGGATGTGATTTGCTTTCATTTCTTGACGCATATTCGGGATATCATCAGATCTTCATGGCAGAAGAGGATGAGGAGAAGACCGCATTTATTACTCCATGTGGCACGTACTGTTTCGTACGAATGCCTTTCGGATTAAAAAATGCCAGTTCAACATTTGCAAGAGTAGTCCATGTCGCTCTTGAGCTGCAAATACACAGAAATGTGGAAGCCT
The DNA here is from genome assembly GCF_003073215.2 of Triticum urartu. Lineage (NCBI taxonomy): Eukaryota > Viridiplantae > Streptophyta > Magnoliopsida > Poales > Poaceae > Triticum > Triticum urartu. The sequence goes on from NC_053023.1 coordinate 613,510,216, forward strand.
ACATGGATGATATAGTAGTCAAGAGGAAGGACAGAGCAACCCTGATACAAGATTTAGACGAGACCTTTGCAAATCTGCGCAAGATCAGCCTCAAGCTCAACCCAGAGAAGTGTGTGTTTGGAGTCCCCTCCGGCAAGCTTCTCGGGTTCTTCGTGTCTCAGCGGGGAATTGAAGCCAATCCCGACAAGATCAAGGCCATTGAGCAGATTGAAGCACCCAAGCGTGTCAAAGATGTACACAGACTTTCCGGTTGCGTGGCTGCTCTCAGCAGGTTTATCTCTAGGTCTGCTGAGCGCGCCCTGCCCTTTTTCAAATTATTGAAAAAGGCAGGTCCAATGAGATGGACTCCGGAAGCGGAGGCTGCGCTGCAAGACTTGAAGAGATACCTGTCCTCCCCTCCAATACTTGTCGCACCTAAGCCACAAGAGAAGTTGCTGCTGTACATAGCGGCAACCAATCAAGTGGTTAGTGCTGCTTTAGTAGCAGAGAGGGAGGCAGATGACGAGCCCGCAACCACGGCAAACACATCCAGCGACAAGCAGGGCGCTCCCCCAACAAGCTCCGGTCCCGACAAAGATGAATCTGCGCAGATGCGAGAGGAGATACAGAAGAAAATGGTGCAGCGCCCAGTTTACTTTGTCAGCTCCCTTCTACAGGGGGCTAGGTCAAGGTACTCTGGTGTGCAGAAATTTCTTTTCGGCCTTCTCATGGCCTCGAGAAAGCTGCGCCATTACTTCCAAGCACACGAGATCACAGTTGTCACTCGCTTTCCGCTGAAGAGGATACTATAGAATCCAGAAGCGACAGGCAGGATTGTTGAGTGGGCTCTGGAACTATCAAGCTTTGGCCTCAAGTTTGAGAGCACTTCAACTATCCAGAGCAGAGCATTGGCAGAATTCATAGCAGAATGGACGCCAACACCAGATGAAGAAATTCCAGAAACGAGCATCCCCGACAAGGAAGCAAGCAAAGAGTGGCTGATGTAATTTGATGGTGCCTTTTCGCTGCAAGGCGCCGGTGCTGGTGTGCTGCTTGTCGCACCCACCGGAGAGCACCTCAAGTACGTAGTCCAGATGCACTTTCCCAAGGAGCAAGCAACAAACAATACTGCAGAGTATGAGGGCTTGCTTGCCGGTCTCCGGATCGCGGCAGACCTTGGGATCAAGAAGCTCATTGTCAGGGGTGACTCACAGCTTGTCGTCCGCCAAGTAAACAAGAGTTATCAGAGTCCGCTGATGGAAGCTTACGTCGACGAAGTGAGAAAGCTAGAAGAGCACTTTGGCGGCCTACAAATGGAACATGTTCCAAGAGCTCAGAACGCCATTGCAGATGGCCTGTCAAAGTGCGCCGCACTTAAGTTACCTGTGGAACCAGGGATCTTTGTGCTCAAGCTGAATCAGTCGTCCGTAATGCCATCGACTGGACAGAGCAAGAAGAGGAAGTTGGTTTCTGGTGACTATTTGCCGGCAGAGCTTCCCGAAGCCGCCGCCAAGAAGGTCCCCAAGATCAACGCCAAGAGCGCTGCGGAGCAGTTCGCTCCGGCAAGCCCTAGGGTTTGTTCCCTTGAAGCAGAAGCTCCCGACAAGTTTTGCTCCGGCAAGCTTGCCGGGGAACGTCACGCTCCGGCAGAGCCGCAGGTTCTTGCCGTAGAAGCGGATGTTCCCGCAGCAGTCCCCAAGATCAACACCAAGAGCGCTGAGGAGCAGTCTGCTCCGGCAAGCCCTAGGGTTTGCTCCGTTGTAGCAGAAGCTCCCGACAAGTTTTGCTCCGGCAAGCTTGCCGGGGAACGTCAAGCTCCGGCAGAGACCCAGGTTCTCGCCGTAGAAGCGGACGTTCCCGCAGCCGCAGATTCACCTTTAGTCCTTGTTGTCGAGCCACAAGCTCCAGCATGGGCGCATCAGATTGTCCATTTCCTTCAGACAGGAGAACTTCCCGAAGAGCAAGAAGAAGCGGAAAGAATAGCCCGGCAGTCAAGTATGTACCAGTTTGTCGACAAGACACTGTACAGAAGAAGACTCAACGGTGTGAAATTGAAGTGTATTCACCGGGAAGACGGACAAAAGCTATTGGCAGAGATACATGGAGGCATATGTGGTCATCACATTGGCGCGAGAGCACTTGTCGGCAAAGCATTCCGGCAAGGTTTCTTCTGGCCAACAGCCCTCCAGGATGCAACTGCACAAGTAACCAAGTGTGAAGCGTGCCAGTTCCATTCCAAGCAGATACACCAACCAGCTCAAGCTCTCCAGACGATCCCTTTATTCTGGCCATTTTCGGTCTGGGGGCTCGACATCCTCGGCCCCTTTCCCGGTGCTGTCGGGGGCTTTGAGTACTTGTACGTTGCAATCGACAAGTTCACAAAGTGGCCGGAAGTGGAACCGGTGAGGAAGGTGACAGCACAGTCAGCAGTCAAGTTCTTCAGGTCGATTGTTTGCCGCTTCGGAATCCCTAACAGGATAATCACCGACAACGGTACACAATTTACGAGCCGCACCTTCATGCAGTACGTCCAAGATCTTGGCGCCAAGGTCTGCTTCGCTTCTGTTGCTCACCCGAGAAGCAATGGTCAAGCGGAGAGGGCAAATGCTGAAGTGCTGCGCGGGCTCAAGACCAGAACTTTCGACAAGCTGCACAAGTGCGGAAGAAACTGGATCGAGGAGCTGTCGGTGGTTCTTTGGTCGATCAGGACGACTCCAAATCGAGCCACTGGACAGACACCTTTCGCTCTAGTCTATGGAGCAGAGGCAGTTATCCCCACGGAACTCGTATACGGGTCACCTCGAGTGCTCACTTATGATGAGCTTGAGCAAGAGCAGCTGCAACAAGATGACGCGCTGCTCCTTGAGGAAGATCGTCTTCAGGCTGTTGTGCGAGCTGCTCGCTACCAGCAAGCTTTGCGCCGCTACCATAGCCGCAAAGTTAATGCCAGAAGTCTCGAGGAAGGCGACCTTGTTCTTCGGCGCGTTCAGTCCATCAAGAATTCCAACAAGTTGACGCCGAAGTGGGAAGGCCCTTACCGGGTGAAGCGAGTCACTAGGCCTGGCGCTGTCCGCCTTGAGACCGAAGATGGCATTCCGGTGAGCAACTCCTGGAACATTGAGCATCTTCGTAAGTTTTACCCGTAAGGCGCGGTTGTCGGAACCTGTTCCGGCAACCACCTTTTGTACAAGTCTTGCCGCTATTGCATGTAATCCTTTGTACAAAGCCGGGCGCAGACCCCGTGCATAAGTAAAACTCATGTGCCCTGCACATTTTGTCGATTTTATACTTTCTATTTTCTGGCATATATGATCTGACACTTTGTGCAGCACCTAAACCCCGGTAAGCAATAACGAGCCGTAAAGGCGCATATCTGTATTGTCTCTTCTTTCTTTTGAAAGCAAGGTTCCCCTCGCCCACAAGTTTGCCGGGGAGGAAAGGAGAAGACGATGGTATGGACCAGGCGCCGTTCAAGAAAGTTTCGCCTTGCCGGGAAGCAGACAACAGAAAAGCGAAGTTGCCAAAGTTTGAGCAATCAATTTTTTTAAATTTTAAGTTATCTCCCTTGAACGACCGCACTTTGTATGGAAAACCTGTGCGCGGAGGAACCAACTCGTAGCTAGTTGCGCCCTTATTTTGTTTCGAGTCCGCTCAACAAATTAAGTGAGCTGCTAGCGCCCTTACCTTGTTTCGAGTCCGCTCAGCAACTTAAGTGAGCCGCTAGCGCCCTTACTTTGTTTCGAGTCCGCTCAGCAACTTAAGTGAGCTGCAACTAGTTGCGACAAGGTTTCTTGCCGGTAGCGGTACCGCCAGCAGGCTGCTGACGTCCCGCACTCAGCGCTCGCGGCTAAGGTGCCTGCACCGGCAAGTTCCCTAAAAGCGTAGGGTAAAAAGACATACAAAGGGAGGGATCAAGTAAAGGGAATAACGTTGCAATAATTGCCCAGAATAAAAGTTATATTACAAGGATAACTTGTCGCGGCTCTAATAGTCTGTTTTCATAACATGTCAAACAGCGACAAGGAAAGAAGAAATGGGCGGCCTAATCTACGCGATCGCCTTCGACCCTCTTAATCCCGCTCACCTTGTCCACAATGGGTGCGACAAGGGCCTTGAGCTCCTCTAGGTCAGCCTCTGGCGGCAAGGTCCTGAGGATGTTGGTGAGGCGGAGGCCCGGATTGCGGAAGGCCACCTTCATCAACACTTTCTGGAGGGCTCCGGCGCAGATCTTGCGCGATTCGTCGGCCAGCTGCTTGGGGATCCTCTCCCGGAATCGCTGGAGGGCCGTCGCCACGCCCTTGAAGAACAGGACGAGCTTGGCGCTGGGTTGGAGGTTGTCGTCGGAGGGATACCCAAGATCTTCCATCCCCAGCTGCGCCAGCTCCTTGTCGATATCTGTGGCGGCATTCACCAGACTCTCCGTCCAGTGCGTCACAGTCTCCCTGAAGGTGTTCTGGGCGGCGGCAGCGCTCTCCAGCAGCGCCTTGTCGGCCTTGATTTCCTCCTTCAAGGCCGCCTCCCGCTTCTTGGCGCTGTCCAGAGTCTTGGTCAAAGTGGTTAGCTTCAACTCAAGATCCACATTGGAGACCTTGGCGGCGCTGAGCTCTCTGCCCTTCTCGGCGAGATCGGCTTCTAGCTGCGCCACCCTCGTCTTCAACTCCTCCTTAGCGGCCTCGGCGGCGGCGGCGGCGTCCTCTGCTTGTTTGAGGGCTTCACCGAGCTTTCCCTCGCGCGCGGCAAGCTCCTCCTCGTGGGAGTCGAGATTAACCTTCCGCTGCGCCAGCTCGCCCTCCTCCGCGGCTAGCTTCACAGCGGCAAGTCGCTGCCGCTCTTCGACTTCGGCCTTCTCGAGGAGGAAGGCCTTCTGCGCTTCAGCGAGCTGCTCCCGCTCCTCCGCCAGGGATCGGACGGCTTCCCGGTGGAAACCCCCGAGCTCTTCCGCGCGTTTTTCAATGTCTGCTCCCGCCTTCGCGACAAGCGCCTCGCGGGACTCCAGCTTGGCTTGCCGCGCGCGGTAGAGCGACATCAACTTCTGCAGCAGCCGCTCTTCTTCGGGCTCGTTGCTGCTGCTGCTTGGCGCGTCGACCAGCTTCAACCCCGCGGAGGCAAGCACTTCTCCGTCGAAGATCTCCCCCTCGACCGGCGCCCTGAAGCTTGACGCCCAGGGGAGGTTGATGAAGACGCCTTCGCCGGCCTTCAAGTAAATGACCGGCTGGGGCTCCTCGGTGCTTGGCGCTGCGGCTTCGGCGGTCGGGTCGGTGGTCGGTGTAGTGCCTGGTGCTCCTGCGGCCTCTGAGCCGTCAGTACGATCGCCAGATCCCTCGCCAGTCGCCGCGGCGCCGGCGGGATCACCCGCACCGGCTACGTCCTCGGGGGCGACCTCGGTCTCCATCCGCTCCGCAGCAGATGGGTCTGACAGCCGGCAAGGGGAAAAGAGTCAAGCAAAATCCAGCAAAAACTCAAGAAGATCAAAAGAAGAACCCAAGGGAAGTTTTGAAGCAAGAGGAGTACCTGCACCAGGCTCTGCTGTAGTGGTCTCCGCCGTCGGGGGGCCGCTGGTGCTGTCCCTTGCCGGAGAACCCTCCCTTGCCGGAGACTTCTCCCTTACCGGGAAGCCTTCCCTCGCCGGAGAGTTCTCCCTTGTCGGGGAATTCTCCCTTCGCTCCTGGTGGGGCTGCTCGGCTCCTACACAAGTCAACAAGCAGATATCAGCAAAGACAAGTACCCATGCGCGCCTCGCCGCGGAAAGTAATTCCTACACTTACGCTGGGGGCTGCCCTGGAGGAAAGTCGCCGGCTCCGGCAAGGTTGTCTCGGGCGCGCCACCTGCTGTCGCAGTGGGCTCATCCTCGATGATGATCACCGGGGCCTTAGCTCTCTTTGCCGCTCTCTGGGCCAGAGTCCTAAAGAGGAACAGATTCAGGGAAAAGCAAGTGAGAGACAAGACCAACAGCAAAAATTGAAGAAATGCAAGTACAGCAAGAAAAGCTTACTCTTCTTCTTCTTCCTCGTCGGAGCTGAACGCGGAGAAGTCGAAGTCCGGCGCGCGCCCGGCGTGAGGAGGCGGAGGGGTAGCTTCCCTTGGCCGCTTGGCGGGAGCGGTGGCGGTGGTCTGAGACGACCCCGCTCCGGCTGTCGGCGCGGCGTGAGTAGCGGCAGGGACTGAAGCGGTAGTCCGGCTAGACTCCGCTCCAGTTGCCGTCGTAGCATGAGGCGCTCCCGCGGCAACGGTGTTTGTCGTGGTAGAGCGTGTCACGCGGCGTGGCGACTGTTGACCCGCTTGCCGCTCTGCCACATCACCGACCTTGCGGAGACGCCTTCTTGGTGGGGATGGAGGCTCTGCTTGCGGCAAGCTGCTCGAAGATGAGGAGGAAGAAGAGTTGATTTCCAACGAGCCGCTCGTGTCCGTGGCGGGCTCGCTCGGCTCGGCGCCACGCCCGGCAAGCTCCTTGCCGGCGGGCTCCCCTCGCTCGGCACGGCTTGCCGCCTCCGCTGCATCTGCTTCCTCCATAGTGAACCCAAATTCACCCGCGGCTGCGGCTGCCACTGCCTCCTCCAGCCTAGTGGCAATAAGCGCCATCTCCACATCCGTGGTGTCGCGGGTGAGGCCGTCCTTCTCGTCGGCGCGGATCGGCACTTCCACCAAGTCGTCGAAGAACTGCTGCACGACCTCGTCTGCAGGCTCCTGCCAAGTTGGCACAATCCCGTGCGAGTCGCACTCCGGCATAATTGCACGGATGCGGTCGAGCGCGGAATTGTTGCACAAAGGCACGACGCCCCCCGGCAACCTGAACACCTCGGGATGTTGGGGGTCATACTTGAACAGTTCCTGCAGCATCGCGTTGAGCTCCAGGACTGTGAAGTTGTAGTTGAGGCCCGGCCGCAGCCTCATGATATCTGCCGCGTTCTTGAACTCCCAAGTGGGCCTCCCCCGTTCCTGCAGGGGGGCGATGCGGCGGCGAAGGAAGTCTGCGCCAACAGCGCCAACAGTAAGCCCGGCAAGCCTCAGGCGCAGGATCCTGGTGACAGCAATCTTCAGCTTGTCGTCCTCCGGGGCCACGTCACTCCAATCGCTGCCGCGGGTTACTGGGGTTCGGCGCCGGGTGGTGAATGGCTGCGGGCTCTCCTCGTCAATCCAGCACCAATCAGCTCTCCACTCCTCCCACTTGCCGCGGAATTCTCCCTCCAGATAGGTTTCCTTCTTGCCGGCCCTTGAGATCCAGGCGATTCCGCCGGATAGAGCCTCTCCTCTCTCTACTCAGGGGATGAAGAAGTGGCGGAAGAGGGCTACGTTGGGAAGGACTCCGACAAAGTTTTCGCAGAGATGTGCGAAAACTGCCATTGTCAGGACGGCATTGGGGGTAAAGTCAAGGAGGTGGAATCCATAGGTATTCATGATGTCGCAGAAGAAATCAGAGAAAGGCGGGCAGAGCCCGCAGTAGAAGAACAGAGCAAAAAAGGGGTATCCGTTCGGAGCCTTCTTCCAAGCGGCGGCGGGGAGTACCTTTGTGCGCGGATGCGCGCGCGTCTCCGCTGACCAGAAAAGGTAGTAGTTCTCCCTCAGCTCCTTCGCGCCAAGCTTGGGGGGGAAGACGGACCGCTCCTTCCGCGGCGCCGCGAGCCGCTGCGCCTCGGTCGTCTTCACGGCCTTCCCCTTGTCGGCTTTTGGAGCCATGGCGGAAGCAGTGGAGGAGGTCGACGGCGTGGTGGAGCTGGTGGCAATGGGGGGCGAAGCGCTGCTCTTTCTCTCTCTCTGCTTTCGGAAGGCGAGGGAGCGGCGGAGATTTCTGAGATTGGGAACGGCAACGGGCAAGTGGGCGAACTGCCCCTGTTTCCCCTGCTTATAAAGAGGGAGGGGGCGGACGTTCCGCATTTCCAAATAAAGTAACCCCCACGACCTCTCCCACGACGCCGCATTCAACGCGTGCCGTTCGGGGAGGGCGCGATGGATACGGAGTGAGATACAACGCAACCTAGGCCGCGCGTGCCCGTGCCCTGTTTTGGGCCTGGCCCAACAGCGCTCGGCACCGTGTATGGCCCAGGCCCGGGGGCTCCTGTCGGTGTACTAGAGTAGGGGTACCCTAGTATCCTGAACTTGTGCACGGGCAGTCGCAGCATCCCGCGGCGAGGCTTGCCGGGCGACCGCCAAGATCCTCCGTGGTTCCTTTGGAGCCATTCAAGGACAAAGTATCCAAGTCAAGAAGACAAGGCCCCAGCAAGAGGAGCTCGCCGGGAAGGCTATCAAAAGCATCCCAAGACCCCGGCAAGAGGAGCTTGCCGGGAAGGCCACCCAAGGCATTTCAAGGAACTTGCCGCGGCGCACCACGCGCCCCGGCAAGGCCCGGTGAGCGACAAGCTCCCGGACGCGATGAGACAACGACGGCGGCAAGGCGCTTGCCGCAGCAAACCACCTCTCTGGGCCCGCGCTCCAGCGCATCCACCAACGTGTCGCTCTGGGGCCCTTCCAGGCGTACGTGGCGGGAGGCTGTGCAGCCAGCGGCGTGCGGTGGCAAGCGGCGCTGACAAGATCGCCATCGTGGCGAACGGTGGCGTCCCTGGC
>NC_053023.1:613519753-613562117 GCF_003073215.2 Triticum urartu
GACACTTTCGGAGATACCTGTAGTGTACCTTTATAGTCACCCAGTTAAGTTGTGACGTTTGGTACACCCAAAGCACTCCTACGGTAGAGTTGCACAATCTCATGGTCTAAGGAAATGATACTTGACATTAGAAAAGCTTTAGCATACGAACTACACGATCTAGTGCTATGCTTAGGATTGGGTCTTGTCCATCACATCATTCTCCTAATGATGTGATCCCGTTATCAACGACATCCAATGTCCATGGTTAGGAAACCATAACCATCTATTTGATCAACGAGCTAGTCAACTAGAGGCTCACTAGGGACATGGTGTTGTCTATGTATCCACACATGTATCTAAGTTTCCTATCAATACAATTATAGCATGGATAATAAACGATTATCATGAACAAGGAAATATAATAATAACCAATTTATTATTGCCTCTAGGGCATATTTCCAACAGTCTCCCACTTGCACTAGAGTCAATAATCTAGTTCACATCGTCATGTGATTAACACTCAAGGTCACATCCCCATGTGACTAACTCCCAAAGAGTTCTGGGTTTGATCATGTTGCTTGTGAGAGAGGTTTTTAGTCAACGGGTCTGAACCTTTCAGATCCGTGTGTGCTTTACAAATCTCTATGTCATCTCCTAGATGTAGCTACCACGTTCTATTTGGAGCTATTCCAAATAACTGTTCTACTTGGAGCTATTCTAAATTGTTGCTCCATTATACGTATCCGGTATCTCTACTCAGAGCTATCCGGATAGGTGTTAAGCTTGCATCGACGTAACCCTTTACGACGAACTCTTTTACCACCTCCATAATCGAGAAAATTCCTTAGTCCACTAGTTACTAAGGATAACTTTGACCGTTGTCTTGTGATCCATTCTTGGATCACTCTTGTACCCCTTGACTGACTCATGGCAAGGCACACTTCAGGTGCGGTACACAGCATAGCATACTGTAGAGCCTACGTCTTAAGCATAGGGGACGACCTTCGTCCTTTCTCTCTATTCTGCCGTGGTCGAGCTTTAAGTCTTAACTTCATACCTTAAAACTCAGGCAAGAACTCCTTCTTTGACTGATCCATCTTGAAAACCTTCAAGATTATGTCAAGGTATGTGCTCATTTGAAAGTACTATTAAGCGTTTTGATCTATCCTTATAGATCTTGATGCTCAATGCTCAAGTAGCTTAATCCAGGTTTTCCATTGAAAACACTTTCCAAATAACCCTATATGCTTTCCAGAAATTCTACGTCATTTCCGATCAACAATATGTTAAAACATATACTCATCAGAAATTCTATAGTGCTCCCACTCACTTCTTTGGAAATACAAGTTTCTCATAAACTTTGTATAAATCCAAAATCTTTGATCATCTCATCAAAGTGTACATTCCAACTCCGAGATGCTCACTCCAGTCCTTAGAAGGATTGCTGGAGCTTTGCATCCTTATTAGCATCTTTTCAGGATTGACAAAACCTTTCGGTTGTATCACATACAACCTTTCCTCAAGAAAATCGTCGAGGAAACAATGTTTTGACATCCTATCTGCAAGATTTCATAAATAATGCAGTGACTGCTAATATAATTCCAACAGACTCTTAGCATCGCTACGAGTGAGAAAATCTCACCATAGTCAACTCCTTGAACTTGTCAGAAAACATCTTAACAACAAGTCGAGCTTTCTTAATGGTGACATTTACCATCATTGTCCGTCTTCCTTTTAAAATCCATCTACTCAACAGCCTTATGACCATTAAGTAGTTCTTCCAAAGTCTACACTTTGTTTTCATACATGGATCCTCTCTCGGATTATATGGCCTCAAGCCATTTATCGGAATCCAGGCCCACCATCGCTTCTCCATAGCTCGTAGGTTCATTGTTGTCTAGCAACATGACTTCCAAGACAGGATTACCTACCACTCTGAAGTAGTATGCATCCTTGTCATCCTACGAGGTTTGGGAGTGACTTGATCCGAAGTCTCATGATCAATATCATAAGCTTCCACTTCAATTGGTGTAGGTGCCATAGGAACAACTCTTTGTGCCCTGCTATACACTAGTTGAAGTGACGGTTCAATAACCTCATCAAGTCTCCACCATCCTCCCACTCAATTCTTTCGAGAGAAACTTTTCCTCGAGAAAGGACCCGATTCCAGAAACAATCCTTTATTGCTTTTGGATCTGAGACAGGAGGTATACCCAACTGTTTTTGGGTTGTCCTATGAAGATGCATTTATCCGCTTTGGGTTCGAGCTTATCGGCCTGAAACTTTTCCACATAAGCGTCGCAGCCCCAAACTTTTAAGAAATGAAAGCTTAGGTTTCTCTAAACCATAGTTCATACGGTGTCATCTCATCGGAATTACGTGGCGCCTTATTTAAAGTGAATGTGGTTGTCTCTAATGCTTAACCCATAAACTATTGTGGTAATTCGATAAGAGACATCATGGTATGCATCATATCCAATAGGGTGCAGTTATGATGTTCGGACACACCATCACACTATGGTGTTCCAGGCTGTATTAGTTGTGAAACAATTTCCACAATGTCTTAATTCTGTGCCAATACTCGTAATTCAGATATTCATCTCTATGATCATATCATAGATCTTTTGTCCTCTTGTCACGACGATCTTTCAACTTCACACTGAAATTACTTGAACCTTTCAATAATTCAGACTCGTGATTCATCAAGTAAATGTACTCAACATCTACTCAAATCATCTGTGAAGAAAGAACATAACGATATCCACTACATGCCTCAGCACTCATTGGACTGCACACATCAAAATGTATTACTTCCAACAATTTGCTTTCTAGTTCCATTTTACTGAAACCAAGGCTTTCAGTCATCTTGCCCATGTGGTATGATTTGCATGCCTCAAGTGATTCAAAATCAAGTGAGTCCAAACGGTCCATTCGCATGGAGTTTCTTCATGCATACACACCAATAGACATGGTTCGCATGTCTCAAACTTTTCAAAAATGAGTGAGTCCAAAGATCCATCAACATGGAGCTTCTTCATGCGTTTTATACCGATATGACTTACGTGGCTGTGCCACAAGTAGGTGGTACTATCATTACTATCTTTTGGCATGAACATGTGTATCACTACGATCGAGATTCAATAAACCATTCATTTTAGGTGTAAGACCATTGAAGGTATTATTCAAATAAACAGAGTAACCATTATTCTCCTTAAATGAATAACCGTATTGCGATAGACATAATCCAATCATGTCTATGCTCAACACAAACACCAATCTCGATGGTAGAAGGAGCATACGATATTTGATTATATCAACATTGGAAACACTTCCAACACATATCATCAGCTCACCTTTAGCTAGTCTCCGTTTATTCCGTAGCTTTTATTTCGAGTTACTAACACTTAGCAACCGAAACCGGTATCTAATACCCTGGTGCTACTAGGAGTACTAGTAAAGTACACATCAACACGATGTATATCCAATATACTTCTATCGACCTTGCCAGCCTTCTAATCTACCAAGTATCTAGGGTGATTCTGCTCCAGTGGTTGTTCCCCTTATTACAGAAGCACTTAGTCTCGGGTTTGGGTTCAACCTTGGGTTTCTTCACTAGAGCAGCAGCTGAATTGCCGTGTCATGAAGTATCCCTTCTTGCCCTTGCCCTTCTTGAAACTAGTGGTTTCATTAACCATCAACAATTGATGCTCCTCCTTGATTTCTACTTTCGCGGTGTCAAACATCGCGAATATCTCAAGGATCATCATATATGTCCCTGATACATTATAGTTCATCACGAAGCTCTAGCAGCTTGGTGGTAATGACTTCGGAGAAACATCACTATCTTATCTGGAAGATCAACTCCCACTTGATTCAAATGATTGTTGTACTCAGACAATCTGAGCACAAGCTCAACAATTGAGCTTTTCTCCCTTAGTTTGCAGGCTAAGAAAATCGTCGGAGGTCTTATACCTCTTGACGTGGGCACGAGCCTGAAATCCCAATTTCAGCCCTCAAACATCTCATATGTTTCGCACGTTTCAAAACGTCTTCGGTGCCTCAATTCTAAACCGTTTAACTTAACTATCACGTAGTTATCAAAATGTGTATGTCAGATGTTCGCAACATCCATAGACGACGTTCGAGGTTCAGCACACTGAGCGGTGCATTAAGGACATAAGCCTTCTATGAAGCAATGAGGACAATCCTCAGTTTACGGACCTAGTCCGCATAATTGCTACTATCAACTTTCAACTAATTTTCTCTAGGAACATATCTAAACAGTAGTACTATAGTGTGAGCTACGACATAATTTGCAAAACCTTTTGACTATGTTCAGGATAATTAAATTCATCTTATGAACTCCCACTCAGATAGACATCCCTCTAGTCATCTAAGTGATTACATGATCTGAGTCAACTAGGCCGTGTCCGATCATCACGTGAGACGGACTAGTCAAAATCGGTGAACATCTTCATGTTGATCGTATCTGCCATACGACTCATGCTCGACCTTTCGGTCTTCTGTGTTCCGAGGCCATGTCTGTACATGCTAGGCTCGTCAAGTCAACCTAAGTGTTTTGCATGTGTTCCGAGGCCATGTCTGTACATGCTAGGCTCGTCAACACCCGTTGTATATGAACGTATGAATCTAACACCCGATCATCACGTGGTGCTTCGAAACTACGAACTGTCGCAACGGTGCACAGTTAGGGGGAACACTTTCTTGAAATTTTAGTGAGGGATCATCTTATTTACTACCGTTGTTCTAAGCAAATAAGATGTAAAACATGATAAACATCACATGCAATCAAATAGTGACATGATATGGCCAATTCATATTTGCTCCTTTTGATCTCCATCTTCGGGGCTCCATGATCATCATCGTCACCGGCATGACACCATGATCTCCATCATCATGATCTCCATCATCGTGTCTTCTTGAAGTTGTCTCGTCATCTATTACTTCTACTACTACAGCTAACGGTTAGCAATAAAGTAAAGTAATTACATGACGTTTATGTTGACACGCAGGTCATAAATAAATTAAGACAACTCCTATGGCTCCTGCCGGTTGTCATACTCATCGACATGCAAGTCGTGATTCCTATTACAAGAACATGATCAATCTCATACATCACATATATCATTCATCACATCCTTTGGCCATATCACATCACATAGCATACCCTGCAAAAACAAGTTAGACGTCCTCTAATTGTTGTTGCATTTTACGTGGCTGCTATAGGTTTCTAGCAAGAACGTTTCTTACCTACGCCAAAACCACAACGTGATATGCCAATTTCTATTTACCCTTCATAAGGACCCTTTTCATCGAATCCGATCCGACTAAAGTGGGAGAGACAGACACCCGCTAGCCACCTTATGCAACTAGTGCATGTCAGTCGGTGACCAGTCTCACGTAAGCGTACGTGTAAGGTCGGTCCGGGCCGCTTCATCCCACGATGCCGCCGAATCAAGATAAGACTAGTAACGGCAAGCATATTGAACAAAATCAACGCCCACAACTACTTTGTGTTCTACTCGTGCATAGAAACTACGCAATAGACCTAGCTCATGATGCCACTGTTGGGGAACGTAGCATAAATTCAAAATTTTCTACGCAACACCAAGATCAATCTATGGAGTAATCTAGCAACGAGGGAAGGAGAGTGCATCTACATACCCTTGTAGATCGCTAAGCGGAAGCGTTCAAGTGAACGGGGTTGATGGAGTCGTACTTGTCGTGATTCAAATCACCGATGACCAAGTGCCGAACGCACGGCACCTCCGCGTTCAACACACGTACAGCCCGGTGACGTCTCCCACGCCTTGATCCAGCAAGGAGAGAGGGAGAGGTTGAGGAAGACTCCATCCAGCAGCAGCACAACGGCGTGGTGGTGGTGGAGGAGCGTGGCTATCCTGCAGGGCTTCGCCAAGCACCACAGAAGAGGAGGGAGAGAGAGATGCAGGGCTGCACCAACGAGAGATCGAATCACGTGTGTTATGGGCAGCCCTAGGCCTCATATATATAGGGAAGGGGAGGGGCTGCGCCCCCTTTAGGGTTCCCACCCCCTAGGGGGGCGGCAGCCCTAGATGGGGATCAAGGATGGCGGCCAAGAGGGGGAGAGGAGAGGGAGGCGCACCAATATGGGCCTTAAGGCCCATATCCCTTAGGGTTTGCCCCCTTTCCACCTCTTAGGCGCCATGGGCCCTTGTGGGAGGTGCACCAGCCCACTAAGGGGCTGGTCCCTCACCAATCTTAGCCCACGCAAGCCTCCGGGGTTGGTGGCCCCACTTGGTGGACCCCCGGGACCCTCCCGGTGGTCCCGGTACATTACCGATAAACCCCGAAACTCTTCAGGTGACCAAAACAGGACTTCCCATATATAAATCTTTACCTCCGGACCATTCCGGAACTCCTCGTGACGTCCGGGATCTCATCCGGGACTCCGAACAACATTCGATAACCACATACAAGCTTCCTTTATAACCCTAGCGTCATCGAACCTTAAGTGTGTAGACCCTACGGGTTCGGGAGACATGCAGACATGACCGAGATGTTCTCTGGTCAATAACCAACAGCGGGATCTGGATACCCATGTTGGCTCCCACATGTTCCACGATGATCTCATCGGATGAACCATGATGTCAAGGACTTAATCAATCCCGTATACAATTCCCTTTGTCTAGCGGTACGATACTTGCCCGAGATTCGATCGTCGGTATCCTGATACCTTGTTCAATCTCGTTACCGGCAAGTCTCTTTACTCGTTCCGTAACACATCATCCCGTGATCAACTCCTTGATCACATTGTGCACATTATGATGATGTCCTACCGAGTGGGCCCAGAGATACCTCTCCGTTTACACGGAGTGACAAATCCCAGTCTCGATTCGTGCCAACCCAACAGACACTTTCGGAGATACCTGTAGTGTACCTTTATAGTCACCCAGTTAAGTTGTGACGTTTGGTACACCCAAAGCACTCCTACGGTAGAGTTGCACAATCTCATGGTCTAAGGAAATGATACTTGACATTAGAAAAGCTTTAGCATACGAACTACACGATCTAGTGCTATGCTTAGGATTGGGTCTTGTCCATCACATCATTCTCCTAATGATGTGATCCCGTTATCAACGACATCCAATGTCCATGGTTAGGAAACCATAACCATCTATTTGATCAACGAGCTAGTCAACTAGAGGCTCACTAGGGACATGGTGTTGTCTATGTATCCACACATGTATCTAAGTTTCCTATCAATACAATTATAGCATGGATAATAAACGATTATCATGAACAAGGAAATATAATAATAACCAATTTATTATTGCCTCTAGGGCATATTTCCAACACGAGATAGCCCCTAACCTAATCTGTGATGTATATATATAGTCCACCCCTAGTCTAATTTCAGACCAAATCCCTAATTTCTAGGGATCCTCCTAGCCGCCACCGCACTCATTCCCCACCTCGGGATCCTCTCATTCCCCCTGCACCAACCACCAGCCATCTCCCCTCGATCCATCGATCCACCCAACCGTTCGCAGCCTCCCTCACTTTTTGGATCGGTAGGAACCGCGCCTAGATCCCCTCCCTCTCGGGTCTTCCTTGGAGCCAGCCGTCCCCGCCGGTGATGAGCAGCAGCGCCATCAGGACCTCCCCGTGCGCCGCCAGATCCAGGCCGGGCCTCCTCGCACCCTCCTTCCTCCCGTTCTTCTTGCCTCTGGTCTCTAACCTCTCTTCCCCGTGTTCCTCGCAGAAGAACCAACGCCATAGCCCCTCCCTCGCCTCGTCTCGATCCGGTGGATTCGAACGCCAAGTCCTCGCCGTCCAGGAGCACCATGGCCGCCTCGTCCCCAAGCAAGCTCGTTAGCGTCCTCCGTCGTCCTCGCCCCCGCGCGGGTTCTGCGCCTTGCTGCGCGTCGCCGCGGGAGCCCTCCTCTGCTTCTCCTTCGCTGAAGCCCCTCCGCCTCATTCCGCTTGCCTGTGCTAGTCGCCGCCGGCGGTCATCTCTAGGACCTCCTCGCTGAACCGCCGCTTCCCGTCTGAAGTCGCCCCTCTGTCTGCTTCTTCTATGAGCGAGGACGAGCAGCGCCAAGTTCCTGCGCCCCGGTCTCGTCTCTGCCTCTAGGTCGCCGCTCTGCCGCTCGAGAGCCATGCGCCAAGTTCCCCTACGCTCCGTTGACCTCGCTGTCTCGTCAAGGCCGGCCTCTGTCACCTGTTCCTCTACACCGGGCGAGGCGGGTCAGTCCGCATCAATCCCGCACGGTCAACGCATGCATCGCCAGCCGCTCGGCGCCCTGTTTCAGCCCGCCAGATCCGCCGGCCTGTTGGGCCCATGGGTGAGCAGGCCAACAGCCCCTCTCCTTTGCTCCTATCGGGCCAGCTAGATACGGCCCATTACGTGTTTTTTTTCATCCAGCGATTTTCCTATTTACTCCAGGATTTGCAGTTTTGCATATTAGCCCCTAAACTCCATGCATTTAATATCTCACAAACCGTGCATCGGATTAAAACAAACTTTATATGTAAATGGGGTAGAATTTTCCCTAGTTTAACATGGTGACATCATCTCGCATGCTTAATAACTATAAAATATGGTTTAGGGCAGAACAGGACCAAACCTAATATATGCACATGGGGATTTACCGAAATTGTTGTTCGTTGTTTCCGGCCTCATTTAAACTTGACTAGATAGGTAGTTTTACTTTGCTTCACCCTCTTGCCATGTTAATCAACATTTAATATTGTTGGGTACATAAACAAGATCGAACTAAATATGTTATGTAGTGTTTTGGCAATATGCACCCCGATGCATATTGAGCTCCACTTAATTTGTAGGATTGTTTGTGTACTTTGCCATGCCATGCCTCATTAAATCGGACATGCATCATACTTGTTTGCACATCGTGCCATGCTTTTGTGGTGGTTGTTTACTATGTTGTTTGCTTCTTTCCGGTGTTGCTTCTTCGGGTTGGTTCCGATAACGTCGCGTTTGTGAGGATCCGTTCGACTTTGTCCGTTTATCTTCTTCATGGACTCGTTCTTCTTCGTTGCGGGATTTCAGGCAAGATGATCATACCCTTGAAATCACTTCTATCTTTGCTTGCTAGTTGCTCGCTCTTTTGCTATGCCTATGCCGCGATACCTACCACTTGCTTATCATGCCTCCTATATTGTTGAACCAAGCCTCTAACCCACCTTGTCCTAGCAAACCGTTGTTTGGCTATGTTACCGCTTTGCTCAGCCCCTCTTATAGCGTTGTTAGTTGCAGGTGAAGATGAAGTTTGTTCCTTGTTGGAACATGGATGTTATGGTTGGGATATCACAATATCTCTTATTTAATTAATGCATCTATATACTTGGTAAAGGGTGGAAGGCTCGGCCTTATGCCTGGTGTTTTGTTCCACTCTTGCTGCCCTAGTTTCCGTCATATCGGTGTTATGTTCCCGGATTTTGTGTTCCTCATGCAGTTGGGTTATAATGGGAACCCCCTGACAGTTCGCCTTGAATAAAACTCCTCCAGCAATTCCCAACATTGGTTTTACCATTAGCCACCTAGCCTTTTCTTTCCCTTGGGTTCTGCAGACTCAAGGGTCATCTTTATTTTAACCCCCCGGGCCAGTGCTCCTCTGAGTGTTGGTCCAACTGAGCGATGTCCGAGGCTACCAGGGGCAACTCTGGGCTGGCTTACCCGACGTCTTGCTCATCCGGTGTGCCCTGAGAACGAGATATGTGCAGCTCCTATCGGGATTTGTCGGCACATCTGGGTGGCTTTGCTGGTCTTGTTTTACCATTGTCGAAATGTCTTGTAACCGGGATTCCAAGTCTGATCGGGTCTTCCCGCTAGAAGGAATATCCTTCGTTGACCGTGAGAGCTTGTGATGGGCTAAGTTGGGCACCCCTGCAGGGATTTGAACTTTCGAAAGCCGTGCCCGCAGTTATGGGCAGATGGGAATTTGTTAATGTCCAGTTGTAGAAAACCTGAAGTTGACCTTAATTAAAATACATCAACCGCGTGTGTAACCGTGATGGTCTCTTCTCGGCGGAGTCCGGGAAGTGAACACGGTGTTGGAGTAATGTTTGACGTAGGTTGTTCTAGGATCACTTCTTGATCGTAGTTGTTCGACCGTGCTTTTGCCTTCTCTTCTCGCTCTCTTTTGTGAATAGGTTAGCCACCATATATGCTAGTCGCTTGTTGCAGCTCCACCTCATACCTTTACCTTACCCATAAGCTTAAATAGTCTTGATCGCGGGGGTGTGAGATTGCTGAGTCCCCGTGACTCACAGATTCTTTCAAAACCAGCTTGCAGGTGGGTTGAACCATGCAGATGACGCAACCAAGCTCAAGGAGGAGCTTGATGAAGATCTTGTCCTTTGTGTTGTTTCGTTCTAGTTGATCAGTAGTGGAGCCCAGTCGGGTCGATCGGGGACCTTGTCGCTTTTGGGGTTCTTCTTTTATTTTGGTTCCGTAGTCGGACCTTGATTGTTTTTGGATGTTGTAATGCGTTATTCATGTAATTGTGTGAAGTGGCGATTGTAAGCCAACTATGTATCTTTTTTCCCTTATTGTATTACATGGGTTGTTTGCGAAGATTACCTCACTTGCGACATTGCCTTCAATGCGGTTATGCCTCTAAGTCGTGTTTCGACACGTGGGAGATATAGCCGCATCGAGAGCATTACACACATCTTACTAAATTAAATGATATAGCCACCCTATTTGCTCATGAGGAAAAAATCCGCTATTACTATATCCTTAAATTGTTTCCTTTCTCATTAAAGGGTGATGCTAAGATATGGTTTAATTCTCTTGCTCCTGGTTGTGTGCGTAGTCCCCAGGATATGATTTATTACTTCTCTGCAAAATATTTCCCTGCTCATAAGAAACAAGCTGCCTTAAAGGAAATATTTAATTTTGTGCAATTTGAAGAAGAGACTCTCCCACAAGCTTGGGGGAGGCTTCTCCAATTACTTAATTCTTTGCCTGATCATCCTCTCAAGAAAAATGAAATTCTTGATATCTTTTATAATGGACTAACTGATGCTTCCAGAGACCACCTGGATAGTTGTGTTGGTTGTGTTTTCAGGGAAAGAACTATTGAGCAAGCTGAATTGCTATTGAATAATATATTGAGTAATGAAAATGATTGGACACTTCCTGAACCAATTCCGAAGCCAACTCAGAAGAAAAGGGGTATTATATTTCTCAGTCCTGAAGATATGCCAGAGGCAAAGAAATCTATGAAACAAAGAGGTATTAAAGCTGAAGATGTTAAAAATCTACCACCTATTGAAGAAATACATGGTCTTGATAACCCGACACAGGTGGTAGAGGTAAACTCTCTCCGTATATTTGATAAAGGTGATATTCCTCATAATAAGTCTGCTAGACAATGCTTGGATGAGTTTGATAATTTTATTGTTAAACAAGAAAACTTCAATGCTTATATTAGTAGACAATTGAAACGTAATGCTTATATGCTTGATCACCTGAGTAATTATATGAATAGTACTATTAATGATCTTAAGCTTATTAGTAAACATGCTTCCATGGTTACAACTCAAGTAGAATAAGTACTTAAGGCACAAGATGATTTGCTTAATGAGTTGAATAGTAAGAACAATGATAATGATGTTAGGGTTATGACTAGAGGTGGTAAAATGACCCATGAACCTTTGTATCCTGAGGGCCATCCTAAGAGAATTGAGCAGGATTCTTAGAGAATTAATATTGATGCACCTAGTCCTCATACTAAAAATAAAAAGAAAACTGATAGGACTTTGCATGCTAGTGAACCTGCTATAGACACACCTGAGAATCCTAATGATATTTCTATTTTTGATGCTGAGACACAATCTGGTGATGAACATGAACCTAGTGATAATGTTAATAATGATGTTCATGTTGATGCTCAACCTAGTAATGATAATGATGTAGAGATTGAACCTACTGTTGATCTTGATAACCCACAATCAAAGAATCAACGTTATGATAAGAGAGATTTTGTTGCTAGAAAGAGAACCATGGGTTCAGAAACCCATGCCCTTTCCTCCTAAGCCATCCAAGAAAAAGGACGATGAGGATTTTTAGCGCTTTGCCAAAATGATTAGACCTATCTTTTTGCGTATGTGTTTGACTGATATGCTTAAAATGCCTCCTTATGCTAAGTACATGAAAGTAACTGTTACTAATAAAAGAAAGATACCAGAAGCAGAAATTTCCACCATGCTTGCTAATTATACTTTTAAGGGTGGAATACCAAAGAAACTTGGGGATCTGGGGGTACCAACTATACCATGCTCCATTAAAAGAAACTATGTCAAAATTTCTTTATGTGATCTTAGAGCCGGTGTTAGAGTTATGCCTTTCTCTTTGTATCGTCGACTTGATTTGAATAAGTTGACACCTACGGAAATCTCTTTGCAAATGGCTGATAAATCAACTGCTATACCCATCGGTATTTGTGAGGATGTGCCTGTGGTGGTTGCAAACATTGCTATCTTAACGGACTTCGTTATTCTTGATATTCCCGAGGACGAAAAAATGTTGATCATCCTTGGTAGACCCTTTTTGAATACTGCAGGGGCTGTTATTGATTGCAACAAAGGCAATGTCACTTTTCATGTTAATGGTAATGAGCATACGGTACACTTTCCGAAGAAACAACTTCAAGTTCATAGTATCAACAATTGGAAAAATTTCAACTATTACTATTGGAGGTTTTGAATTCCCTCTTCCTACTGTCAAAAAGAAATATGATATTCTTATTGTTGGGGACATGCATATCCCCGTTGAGGTAACCTAGTGTTATTCGAAAATTCTCCGGTTTCATATCATTCGGAAGAATTTTGTTAATAAGACTTGATCAACCTTGCTAACGGATTCCTTTTGATGAGTATGAGATGGATGAATTTAGAAATCACGACTCTCTGTACCCATCTTTTACTTTCTGTTATTAGATTAAATGAAGCAAAAATAGTACTTTTTGTTTGTTTTCTGAATTACCCATGCAATAAAAAATGTCTCGAAAATAAAACTTCTCCAAATGCCCTGAAAATTGGATATAATTTTTTTAGAATATTTTAGAATTTCTGGTGCAAAGAACACACCAGGGGGCCTCATCAGCTGGCCAAAAGGGTGGAGGCGCGCCCCCTGACCTTGTGGGCCCCACGTGGCCCCCCTCAACTTATTCTAGCACCCATCCACTCCTTCTTCCTCCAGAAAAAATCACTCCATAGCTCAAACTCGTGTTCTTGGTCATCTTGCTGCCATTTTCGATCTCCTTGCTCAAACCTCCATTCACAAAACTGCTTTGGGGGATTGTTCTTCGGTATATGACTCCTCCAATGGTCCAATTAGATTTTGTTCTAGTGCTTTATTTATTGCAATTTTTTGCTGATTTGGTGACCCTGTTCCTGAGCTTGCATGTCAAGTTTATATGGTCCAAAGTAGTTTTGATGCATGATATGGCCTCTAGGTACTTGTAGGAGTAGTTGCTATCAATCTTGTTGAGTTTGGTTCACTTTTATTTTGAGTCGCTAAATTTTTTAGAAATTTTCAGAGGAAGAAAATGTTGAAGAGAATGTTGAGAGGCTCCTCGAGCCGGGGTTCGAATGAAAAGGAAAATGAGGAGAAGGAAAAGCCCAAGTATAATCTCCCTCGCGCCATGGAAATTTGGCCGTGCGAATGGCCATGTGATGCATTCTTACAAGCAGCGGGGTTTTATGATGATTTCTATTATTTGGATGAGAATGCAGGCATCACCGACTTCCTCCTCGACCGGTGCAATCAGTATCTCTTACTCACTAATACTTTCGTGCAAAATTTTCACTTCCATGCTAGGAAATCACCACCCACAGTAGACTTTCACGTATATGATGAGTATAAAGAAATGACGCTTTGTGACTTTTGTGTGGTCTGCAAATTACCTTATGAAGGTGGCGTCGAGGAACCACGTCCTAGCGATGTGGAAGGCCTTATTCATGAAATCATCGTAGGGGGAGGTAGAGGAGTGTCGGGAGCGAGAGTGTCTAGTATTCATCATCCTCCTATACGCTATTACTCATTGTTTGCTGGGAGATGTTTAATTGTTCATGGAGAGAGTGGAGGCCTTAGTGCCCCTGACCTCGCTATTTTGTGCCATACTTTACATAGAGATAGAACTTATAGTTTGGGAGCTATGGTTGCTAGGCGGTTGAGTATGAACCGTGCAAATGGTCCTATTTTCGGAGGCATCTTCGCCTCCCGCCTTGCTAAACACTTTGAGATACCCATTAGGCACCATGAAAAAGAGGAGAAATTTCTACCCACTATATATTTAGATTATGACAGCATGGTAGCACATAAGTTTATTCGACATGATGTGGAAAAGAGAATTATTTATAACCTGGTATTTAGCGAGAATACTATTTAGATTATTACCGTGCATGCACCTATTTTGTTTGATATGCATTCAGGCAGGTACATTGTTTTGCCAGTGGACATTCATGCATACTGGGAGGGGACACGATCCCCACCTCCTGAGCCAGAGCCATCACCTGATCCATACCAGAAGTATATTTATCAATGGGATCCACAGGAGCTCGCTAACCTGTGGAACCCCCAGGATCCTCCTCAGGGCTCCGGAGAGAACTACTTTGATCCATGGGTGTAGACCGACTTAGGCCAAAAGCCTAAGCTTGGGGGAGTACGTATTTCTCACTGACATTACATTCATGTTCACACACTCATTCTAGTTGTCGGTGCTCATACTTTTTCATTGTATTATCCATGCTAGTTTATTTTATTTTTCCGGTTTCTTCTTGTGTGTTTGAAAAACCTTAAGAAAAAATAAAAAAAAAATTGTAGTTAGTTTACTTTCTATGCATGCTTAGTAGAAGTAATATTAAAAGAAAACCCAAAAAGATTCCCCGTTCTTCTTTTGCTTTTTGGGAGCTTTCCCGTGTAAATAGTTTTTCTCGTTCTTGTTTTACCTTCCTTAGAAAAACAAAAACTCCAAAAATATTTTAGTGTGTTTCTTTGAAATTCTTTTCTTTTCTTTGGGGGTCGAGAGGAGAAGACCACAATAGAAATGTTGAGTGGCTCTCATATGCATTATTGTTGATCTAACAAAGAGCCCATATTACCTTGTCTTCTCCTTTGAATAAATGTTTGCAGGTTCTAGCTTAGTCTGATGCACGTGCACTATTATTATTTATCCACACCATTCGGACATGCAAGTGAATGGCAATAATGACGATATATGATGAAATGATTGAGATGAGGTAAAGCTGGTATGAACTCGACCTATCTTGTTTTTGTAAATATGATTAGTCCATCATTCCTGATTCAGCCTATTATGAATTAAACATGTTTGCAGTGACAATTAGAGATTATAGTTACTCATGCCATGCTTAATTAGCTAGGCGTTTATAATGGTTTACCTTGCGTGCCAACATGGAAATCAAAATGCTTGTCATGTAGTATGATAGGATGGTATCCTCCTTTGAATGATTCGAGTGGCTTGACTTGGCACATGTTCACACATGTAGTCGAAAAAAAACTCAACATAGCCTCTGGGATATTTATGTTCATGGTGATTTATATCCTACTCATGCTTGCATTCAATGTTGGTTAATCTCATTGCATGTTTATGACTGTTGTCGCTCTCTAGTTGGTCGTTTCCCAGTCTCTTTCTAGCCTTCACTTGTACTAAGCGGGAATACTACTTGTGCATCCACTTCCATAAACCCCAAAGTTGTTCCATATGAGTCAAACATACCTTCATATATGTTGTATCTCCCTGCCGTTCCAAGTAAATTTGCAAGTGCCAACCTCTAAACCTTCAAATGATAATATGTTTTGTATGCTCGAATAGCTCATGTATCAACTAGGGCTGTCAATATCTTCCATGCTAGGTGGGTTATTCTCATGATGAGTGGACTCCGCTCATCATTCACGAGAAAATGGCTGGTAAGCGGGATGCCCAGTCCCATGCTCAAAGAAAATCAAATCAAATAATTGCAAAAACTCCCCCGGGATTGTTGTTAGTTGGACGGTGCCCGTTGTTTCGGACTAGTCGTGGAGTGTGCTTATTGGTGGTGGGGGAGTATAAACTTTACCATTCTGTTTGTAAAACGCCTATAATGTGTGTAGCATGGAAGATACCGAGATCTCTTGGTTGTTATGTTGACAATGAAAGTATATCGCTAAAATATTACTCAATCTCTATATCAAAACTCGAGATCTGGCACCTCTACAAATCCCTGCTTCCCTCTGCGAAGGGCCTATCTATTTACTTTTATTACTGAGTCATCATCCTCTTATAAAAAGCACCAGTTAGAGAGCACCACTATCATTTGTATGCATTGTTATTAACTAGCACATATGCCTGTGCATTGCAACGGGAGAAAAATTAACATATCCACCAAAACTTCTACTATTGAAACTAAATTATATGCAGTTGTACCCACGACATAGCTGTCACTAGGCGTAAGCTATGATTGACTCCAAAGAAGAAGGTTGTTGCAATAGTGGCATACGACTTCACAACAATGGTGGTCGAGCTTTGCAGCATGCGGTCCGCCTTACAGCACCAACGGTGGTCCAGCTTTGGAGCAATGCGTACTTCTTGTTGTTGGGGAACGTAGCAATTTCAAAAAAATTCCTACACACACGCAAGATCATGGTGATGCATAGCAACGAGAGGGGAGAGTGTTGTCTACGTACCCTCGTAGACCGAAAGCAGAAGCATTAGCACAACGCGGTTGATCTAGTCGTACGTCTTCACGGCCCGACCGATCAAGCACCGAAACTACGGCACCTCCAAGTTCTAGCACACGTTGAGCTCGATGACGATCCCCGGACTCCGATCCAGCAGAATGTCGGCGAAGAGTTCTGTCAGCATGACGGTGTGGTGACGATCTTGATGTTCTACTATCGCAGGGCTTCGCCTAAGCACCACTACAATATTATCGAGGACTATGGTGGAGGGGGGCACCACACACGGCTAAGAGATCAATGATCAACTATTGTGTCTATGGGGTGCCCCCCTGCCCCTGTATATAAAGGAGTGGAGGAGGGGGAGGGTCGGCCCTCTCTATGGCGCGCCCTAGGGGAGTCCTACTCCCACCGGGAGTAGGATTCCCACTTTCCTAGTAGAACTAGGAGCCCTTCCAAGTAGTAGGAGTAGGAGGGAAGGAAAGGGAAGGGAAAAGGAGAAGGAAGGAAGGGGGCGTCCCCCCCCCCTCCCTAGTCCAATTCGGACCAGCCCATGGGGAGGGGTGCGGCCACCCTTTGAGGCCTTTCTCTCCTTTCCCGTATGGCCCATTAAGGCCCAATACGAATTCCCGTAACTCCCCGGTACTCCCGAAAATACCCGAATCAATCGTAACCTTTCTGAAGTCCGAATATAGTCGCCCAATATATCGATCTTTACGTCTCGACCATTTCGAGACTCCTCGTCATGTCCCCGATCTCATCCGGGACTCCGAATGCCTTCGGTACATCAAAACATATAAACTCATAATATAACTATCATCGTAGCGTTAAGCATGCGGACCCTACGGGTTCGATAATTATTTAGACATGACCGAGACACGTCTCTGGTCAATAACCAATAGCGTAACCTGGATGCTCATATTGGCTCCTACATATTCTACGAAGATCTTTATCGGTCAAACCGCATAACAACATACGTTGTTCCCTTTGTCATCGGTATGTTACTTGCCCGAGATTCGATCGTCGGCATCTCAATACCTAGTTAAATCTCATTACTGGCAAGTCTCTTTACTCGTTCCGTAATACATCATCCCGCAACTAACTCATTAGTTGCAATGCTTGCAAGGCTTAAGTGATGTGCATTACCGAGAAGGCCCAGAGATACCTCTCCGACAATCGGAGTGACAAATCCTAATCTCAAAATACGCCAACCCAACAAGTACCTTCGGAGACACCTGTAGAGCACCTTTATAATCACCCAGTTACGTTGTGACGTTTGGTAGCACACAAAGTGTTCCTCCGGTAAACGGGAGTTGCATAATCTCATAGTCATAGGAACATGTATAAGTCATGAAGAAAGCAATAGCAACAAACTAAACGATCAAGTGCTATGCTAACGGAATGGGTCAAGTCAATCACATCATTCTCTAATGATGTGATCTCGTTAATCAAATGACAACTCATGTCTATGGCTAGGAAACTTAACCATCTTTATTCAACGAGCTAGTCAAGTAGAGGCATACTAGTGACATATTGTTTGTCTATGTATTCACACATGTATTATGTTTCCGGTTAATACAATTCTAGCATGAATAATAAACATTTATCATGATATAAGGAAATAATAACTTTATTATTGCCTCTAGGGCATATTTCCTTCAGTCTCCCACTTGCACTAGAGTCAATAATCTAGTTCACATCGCCGTGTGATTTAATACCAATAGTTCACATCACCATGTGATTAACACCCATAGTTCACATCGACATGTGACCAACACCCAAAGGGTTTGCTAGAGTCAATAATCTAGTTCACGTCGCTATGTGATTAACACCCAAAGAGTACTAAGGTGTGATCATGTTTTACTTGTGAGAGAAGTTTAGTCAACGGGTCTGCCACATTCAGATCCGTACGTATTTTGCAAATTTCTATGTCAACAATGCTCTGCATGGAGCTACTCTAGCTAATTGCTCTCACTTTCAATATGTATCCAGATTGAGACTTTGAGTCATCTAGATCAGTGTCAAAACTTGCATCGACGTAACCCTTTACGACGAACCTTTTGTCACCTCCATAATCGAGAAACATATCCTTATTCCACTAAGGATAATTTTGACCAATGTCCAGTGATCTACTCCTAGATCACTATTGTACTCCCTTGCCAAACTCAGGGCAGGGTATACAATAGGTCTGGTACACGGCATGGCATACTTTATAGAACCTATGGCTGAGGCATAGGGAATGACTTTCATTCTCTCTCTATCTTCTACCGTGGTCGGGTTTTGAGTCTTACTCAACTTCACACCTTGTAACACAGGCAAGAACTCCTTTTTGACTGTTCCATTTTGAACTACTTCAAAATTTTGTCAAGGTATGTGAAAGATCGTCCATGCCGCCTAGAGGGGGGGTGAATAGGCGTTTTAAAATAATTACGGTTTAGGCTTTAACAAATGCGGAATAAACCTAGCGGTTAATTTGTCAAGCACAAAACCTAAAGCAACTAGGATCACCTATGTGCACCAACAACTTATGCTAAGCAAGATAAGCAACTATGTGATAGCAAGATATATGACAAGAAACAATATGGCTATCACGAAGTAAAGTGCATAAGTAAAGGGGCTCAGGTAAGAGATAACCGAGGCACGCGGAGACGACGATGTATCCCGAAGTTCACACCCTTGCGGATGCTAATCTCCGTTTGGAGCGGTGTGGAGGCACAATGCTCCCAAAGAAGCCACTAGGGCCACCGTAATCTCCTCACGCCCTCGCACAATGCAAGATGCCGTGATTCCACTAAGGGACCCTTGAGGGCGCAATCACCGAACCCATACAAATGGCAACCCTTGGGGGCGGTCACCGAACCCGTACACTTTGGTAACCCTTGGGGGCGGTCACTGGTACCCGTCAAATTGCTCGGGGCGATCTCCACAACCTAATTGGAGACCCCGACGCTTGCCCAAAGCTTTACACCACAATGATTGAGCTCCGAACAACACCAACCGTCTAGGGCGCCAAGGCACCCAAGAGGAACAAGCTCTAGGGTGCCCAAACACCCAAGAGTAATAAGCTTCTCAAACTTCACTTCCACGTAGCACCGTGGAGAACTCAAACCGATGCACCAAATGCAATGGCAAGGGCACACGGAGTGCCCAAGTCCTTCTCTCTCAAATCCCACCGAAGCAACTAATGCTAGGGAGGAAAATGAGAGGAAGAACAAGAAGGAGAACACCAAGAACTCCAAGATCTAGATCCAAGGGGTTCCCCTCACATAGAGAAGAAAGTGATTGGTGGAAATGTGGATCTAGATCTCCTCTCTCTTTTCCCTCAAAAACTAGCAAGAATCCATGGAGGGATCGAGAGTTAGCAAGCTCGAAGAAGGTCAACAATGGGGGAAGAACACGAGCTCAAAGGATAAGGTTCATTGGGGAAGAAGACCCCCTTTTATAGGAGGGGGAAAATCCAACCGTTATGTGCTCAACCCGCACACGAGCGGTACTACCACTCCACGAGTGGTACTACCGCTCAGGCAGAAGAAACAAGGAAAAGGAGCAACAAAACATGAACCTTGGGATGGTAGTACCGCAGGAGACAGCGGTACTACCGCTGGGTTAAGCGGTACTACCGCTCCCTTCGGCGGTACTGCCGCGCAGAACGAAGGGGAAAGGGAAAGAGGGAACCGGGCGGTACTACCGCGGAGGAAGGGCGGTACTACCGCACTACTGCCGCAGCGAGGTACCGCACAATCCGACACAGAAAAAGACCCCTCGAATCGACGCGGTAGGGACATGGTAAGCCAGCGGTAGTAATGCTGCAGAGTCACCGCGGTACTACCGCTGTGGAGCGGTACTGCCGCTTGTGACCCCTCAGCGGTACTACCACTGGGTACCACGGTAGTACCGCTGGGACCCTGTCAAAAACCACACTCAAGAAAACAAGAACTGCCATAACTTCTGCATATGAGCTCCGAATTGAGCAAACTCAAGCTTGTTGGAAACAATATGACGAGTAGCATCAAAACAGCGACTGGTTATAGTAAGAAGAGGCAGGGGAGGTATGCCTAACAAAAAGAGGAGTGAAACCTCCAACCGAGAAGAACTGGCAAAACCTCCAACATCGAAAACATCATAGAAGATACAAGCGAACTCCGTTTTCGATGAACTCAAGCTTGTCAACAAGATGACCGAAAGCTCTAAGACTCACAAAGAGAACCAAACAAGAACCAACAAAGATGATGCAAGGATGCAATGGTTTGAGCTCTCAACGAACGATACGATCAAGCTACTCATCGAGAGCCCCCCTTGATAGTATGGCAATCGATCCTATAACCCGGTCTCCCAACTACCAACATGAGACCGGTAAAATAGAAAACCTATCAAGGGCAAACCTTTGCCTTGCACATGGTCCACTTGAGCTAGATGATGACGATCTTGACTCCCTCAAGTTGGACCACCTTTCTTGATTGTGTTGGCTCGATGAAGACTAGTTGATTGCTCCCCCATACTCCACTATGGGTGAGCCTTTCTTCCGGACATCTTCACAAGTCCATTGTCACCACAAAGGACGGCAAGCTTCAAGCATTTGATCTCTTCGTGATGCTCCACTTGAACTTGCACACCGCAACCTTTCTTGATTGTGTTGACTCGATGAAGACTAGTTGATTGCTCCCCCATACTCTACTATGGGTGAGATACTCTTCCGCACATCTTCACAGGTCCATTGTCACCACAAAGGACAGCAAGCTTCAAGCATTTGATCTCTTCGTGGTACTCCACTTGAACTTGCACACCGCAACCTAACCCCACAAAGAACCCTCACGAAGACCATGGGTTAGTACACAAAGCATAATTGACAATGCTTACCATACCATGGGATCACTTGATCCCTCTCGGTACATCTTCTACGCTTTGTGGGTTGATCAACTTGATTCACTCTTTAACTTAGTCTTGATCAACCTCTCACAAGACCAATCTTTAGGTAATTCCTTGAATAGCACCTTGGTCGACACAAACTCTCCTTGAAACCAACAAATGTACTCCAAGAAAATCCTATGGACAAAACCTTCAAATATAACTCAAGGCAACCATTAGTCCATAGAGATTGTCATCAATTACCAAAACCAAACATGGGGGCACCACATGTTCTTTCAGTATGTACTCATTGAAAACTTATCAAGCGTCTTGATCTATCTCTATAGATCTTGATGCTCAATATGTAAGCAGCTTCACCGAGGTCTTTCTTTGAAAAACTCCTTTCAAACACTCCTTTGTGCTTTGCAGAATAATTCTACATATTTCCGATCAACAATATGTCATACACATATACTTATCAGAAATGTTGTAGAGCTCCCACTCACTTTCTTGTAAATACAGGCTTCACCACAAGTCTGTATAAAACTATATGCTTTGATTAACTTATCAAAGCGTATATTCCAACTCCGAGATGCTTGCACCAGTCCATAGATGGATCGTTGGAGCTTGCATATTTTGTTAGTACCTTTAGGATTGACAAAACCTTCTGGTTGCATCATATACAACTATTCTTTAATAAATCCATTAAGGAATGCAGTTTTGTTTATCCATTTGCCAAATTTCATAAAATGCGGCAATTGCTAACATGATTCGGACAGACTTAAGCATAGATACGAGTGAGAAACTCTCATCGTAGTCAACACCTTGAACTTGTCGAAAACCTTTTGCGACAATTCTAGATTTGTAGATAGTAACACTACAATCAGCGCCCGTCTTCCTCTTGAAGATCTATTTAATCTCAATGACTCGCCGATCATTGGGCAAGTCAATCAAAGTCCATACTTTGTTCTCATACATGGATCTCATCTCAGATTTCATGGCCTCAAACCATTTCGCGGAATCTAGGCTCATCATCGCTTCCTCATAGTTCGCAAGTTCTCCATGGTCTAGTAACATGACTTCTAGAACAGGATTACCGTACCACTCTGGTGCAGATCTCACTCTGGATTACCTACGAGGTTCGGTAGTAACTTGATCTGAAGTTACATGATCATCATCATTAGCTTCCTCACTAATTGGTGTAGTAGTCACAGGAACAGATTTCTGTGATGAACTACTTTCCAATAAGGGAGCAGGTACAGTTACCTCATCAAGTTCTACTTTCCTCCCACTCACTTCTTTCGAGAGAAACTCCTTCTCTAGAAAGGATCCATTCTCAGCAATGAATATCTTGCCTTCGGATCTGTGATAGAAGGTGTACCCAACATTTTCTTTTGGGTATCCTATGAAGATTTACTTCTCCGATTTGGGTTCGAGCTTATCAAGTTGAAACTTTTTCACATAAGCATCGCAGTCCCAAACTTTAAGAAACGATAGCTTAGGTTTCTCGCCAAACCACAGTTCATACGGCGTCATCTCAACGGATTTAGATGGTTCCCTATTTAACGTGAATGTAGCTGTCTCTAATGCATAACCCCAAAACGATAGTGGTAATCGGTAAGAGACATCATAGATCGCACCATATCTAATAAAGCACGGTTACGATGTTTGGACACACCATTACACTGTGGTGTTCCAGGTGGCGTGATTAGTCAAACTATTTCACATTGTTTTAACTGAAGGCCAAACTCGTAACTCAAATATTTTACTTCTGCGATCATATCGTAGAAATTTTTATTTTTGTTACGATGATTCTCCACTTCACTCTGAAATTCTTTGAACTTTTCAAATATTTCAGACTTGTGTTTCATCAAGTAGATATACTCATATCGGCTCAAATCATCTGTGAAGATCAGAAAATAATGATACCTGCCGCGAGCCTCAATATTCATCGGACCACATACATCAGTATGTATGATTTCCAACAAATCTGTTGCTCGCTCCATTGTTCTGGAGAACGGAGTCTTAGTCATCTTGCTCATGAGGCATGTTTCGCAAGCATCAACTGATTCATAATCAAGTGATTCCAAAAGCCCATCAGCATGGATTTTCTTCATGCGCTTTACACCAATATGACCTAAACGGCAGTGCCACAAATAAGTTGCACTATCATTATTAACTTTGCATATTTTGGCTTCAATATTATGAAAATGTGTATTACCACGATCGAGATCCAACAAACCATTTTCATTGGGTGTATGACCATAAAAGGTTTTATTCATGTAAACAGAACAACAATTATTCTCTAACTTACATGAATAACCGTATTGCAATAAACATGATCCAATCATATTTATGCTTAACGCAAACACCAAATAACATTTATTTAGGTTCAACACTAATCCCGAAAGTATAGGGAGTGTGCGATGATGATCATATCAATCTTGGAACCAGTTCCAACACACATCGTCACTTCACCCTTAACTAGTCTAGGTTTATTTTGCAACTCCCATTTCGAGTTACTACTCTTAGCAACTGAACCAGTATCAAATACCGAGGGGTTGCTATAAACACTAGTAAAGTACACATCAATAACATGTATATCAAATATAACATTGTTCAGTTTGCCATCCTTCTTATCCACCAAATACTTGGGGTAGTTCCGCTTGCAGTGACCAGTCCCTTTGCAGTAGAAGCACTTAGTCTCAGGCTTAGGTACAGACTTGGGCTTCTTCAATTGAGTAGCAACTTGCTTGCCGTTCTTCTTGAAGTTCCCCTTCTTCCCTTTGCCCTTTTCTTGAAACTAGTGGTCTTGTCAACCATCAACACTTGATGCTTTTCTTGATTTCTACCTTCGTCGATTTCAGCATCACGAAGAGCTTGGGAATTGTTTTTGTCATCCCTTGCATACTATAGTTCATCATGAAGTTCTACTAACTTGGTGATGGTGACTAGAGAATTCTGTCAATCACTATTTTATCTGGAAGATTAACTTCCACTTGATTCAAGCGATTGTAGTACCCAGACAATCTGAGCACATTCTCACTGCTTGAGCTATTCTCCTCCATATTTTAGCTATAGAACTTGTTGGAGACTTCATATCTCTCAGCTCGGGTATTTGCTTGAAATATTAACTTCAACTCCTGGAACATCTCATATGGTCCATGACGTTCAAAACGTCTTTGAAGTCCTGATTCTAAGCCGTTTAAGCTTGGTGCACTAAACTATCAAGTAGTCATCATATTGAGCTAGCCAAACGTTCATAACATCTGCATCTGCTCCTGCAATAGGTTTGTCACCTAGCGGTGCATAAAGGACATAATTCTTCTGTGCAGCAATGAGGATAAACCTCAGATCACGGATCCAATCCGCGTCATTGCTACTAACACCATTCAACTTAGTTTTCTCTAGGAACATATCAAAAATAAAACAGAGGAGCTAAACGCGAGCTATTGATCTAAAACATAGATATGATAATACTACCAGGACTAAGTTCATGATAAATTTAAGTTCAATTAATCATATTACTTAAGCACTCCCACTTAGAAAGACATCCCTCTAATCTTCTAAGTGATCACGTGATCCAAATCAACTAAACCATGACCGATCATCACGTGAAATGGAGTAGCTTTCAATGGTGAACATCAATATGTTGATCACGCTCGACCTTTTGGTCTCAGTGTTCCGAGGCCATATCTGCATATGCTAGGCTCGTCAAGTTTAACCTGAGTATTCTGCGTGTGCAAAATTGGCTTGCAGCCGTTGTAGATGGACGTAGATCTTATCACACCCGATCATCACGTGGTATCTGGGCACGACGAACTTTGGCAACGGTGCATACTCAGGGAGAACACTTTTATCTTGAAATTTTGTGAGATCATCTTATAATGCTACCGTCAATCAAAGCAAGATAAGATGCATAAAAGATAAACATCACATGCAATCAATATAAGTGATATGATATGGCCATCATCATCTTGTGCTTGTGATCTCCATCTCCGAAGCACCGTCATGATCACCATCGTCACCGGCGCGACACCTTGATCTCCATCGTAGCATCGTTGTCGTCTCGCCAATCTTATGCTTCCACGACTATCGCTACCGCTTAGTGATAAAGTAAAGCATTACAGCGCAATTGCATTGCATACAATAAAGCGACAACCATATGGCTCCTGCCAGTTGCCAATAACTCGGTTACAAAACATGATCATCTCATACAATAAAATTTAGCATCATGTCTTGACCATATCACATCACAACATGCCCTGCAAAACAAGTTAGACGTCCTCTACTTTGTTGTTGCAAGTTTTACGTGGCTGCTACGGGCTTAGCAAGAACCATTCTTACCTACGCATCAAAACCACAACGATAGTTTGTCAAGTTGGTGTTGTTTTAACCTTTGCAAGGACCGGGCGTAGGACACTTGGTTCAAATAAAGTTGGAGAAACTGACACCCGCCAGCCACCTGTGTGCAAAGCACGTCGGTAGAACCAGTCTTGCGTAAGCGTACGCGTAATGTCGGTCCGGGCCGCTTCATCCAACAATACCGCCGAACCAAAGTATGACATGCTGGTAAGCAGTATGACTTATATCGCCCACAACTCACCTGTGTTCTACTAGTGCACAACGTCAACGCATAAAACCTAGGCTCGGATGCCACTGTTGGGGAACATAGCAATTTCAAAAAAATTCCTACGCACACGCAAGATCATGGTGATGCATAGAAACGAGAGGGGAGAGTGTTGTCTACGTACCCTCGTAGACCAAAAACGGAAGCGTTAGCACAACGCGGTTGATCTAGTCGTACGTCTTCACGGCCCGACCGATCAAGCACCGAAACTACGGCACCTCCGAGTTCTAGCACACGTTCCGCTCGATGACGATCCCCGGACTCCGATCCAGCAGAATGTCGGGGAAGAGTTCCGTCAGCACGACGGTGTGGTGACGATCTTGATGTTCTACTGTCGGAGGGCTTCGCCTAAGCACCACTACAATATTATCGAGGACTATGGTGGAGGGGGGCACCGCACACAGCTAAGAGATCAATGATCAACTGTTGTGTCTATGGGGTGCCCCCCCCCCCGCCCCTGTATATAAAGGAGTGGAGGAGGGGGAGGGTCGTCCCTCTCTATGGCGCGCCCTAGGGGAGTCCTACTCCCACCGGGAGTAGGATTCCCCCTTTCCTAGTAGAACTAGGAGCCCTTCCAAGTAGTAGGAGTAGAGGGAAGGAAAGGGAAGGGAAAAGGAGAAGGAAGGAAGGGGGCGCCCCCCCTCCCTAGTCCAATTCGGACCAGCCCATGGGGAGGGGTGCGGCCACCCTTTGAGGCCTTTCTCTCCTTTCCCGTATGGCCCATTAAGGCCCAATACGAATTCCCGTAACTCCTCGGTACTCCCGAAAATACCTGAATCACTCGGAACCTTTCCGAAGTCCGAATATAGTTGTCCAATATATCGATCTTTACGTCTCGACCATTTCGAGACTCCTCGTCATGTCCCCGATCTCATCCGAGACTCCGAACGCCTTCGGTACATCAAAACATATAAACTCATAATATAACTGTCATCGTAGCATTAAGCGTGCGGACCCTACGGGTTCGAGAACTATGTAGACATGACCAAGACACGTCTCCGGTCAATAACCAATAGCGGAACCTCGATGCTCATATTGGCTCCTACATATTCTATGAAGATCTTTATCGGTCATACCGCATAACAACATACGTTGTCCCCTTTGTCATCAGTATGTTACTTGCCCGAGATTCGATCGCCGGCATCTCAATACCTAGTTCAATCTCGTTATTGGCAAGTCTCTTTACTCGTTCCGTAATACATCATCCCGCAACTAACTCATTAGTTGCAATGCTTGCAAGGCTTAAGTGATGTGCATTACCGAGAGGGCCTAGAGATACCTCTCCGACAATCGGAGTGACAAATCCTAATCTCGAAATACGCCAACCCAACAAGTACCTTTGGAGACACCTGTAGAGCACCTTTATAATCACCCAGTTATGTTGTGACATTTGGTAGCACACAAAGTGTTCCTCCGGTAAACGGGAGTTGCATAATCTCATAGTCATAGGAACATGTATAAGTCATGAAGAAAGCAATAGCAACAAACTAAACGATCAAGTGCTATGCTAATGGAATGGGTCAAGTCAATCACATCATTCTCTAATGATGTGATCCTGTTAATCAAATGACAACTCATGTCTATGGCTAGGAAACTTAACCATCTTTGATTCAACAAGCTAGTCAAGTAGAGGCATACTAGTGACATACTGTTTGTCTATGTATTCACACATGTATTATGTTTCCGTTTAATACAATTCGAGCATGAATAATAAAAATTTATCATGATATAAGGAAATAAATAATAACTTTATTATTGCCTCTAGGGCATATTTCCTTCACTTGTAGCAGCATTAACTGGGCTTGCAATGTCGTGTGCCGACGCTCGATCGAAACTGCATGTAGATCAACCAGATATATTTTTTGGTAAATATGCAGCAAATTCCCATTTGACGTAGCAAAATGGCTGAGAAATAAAAACATTGATAGTATGAAAAAGCAGCACCGAAAAGATACTCGGTAAAATGCGCTAGCAGGGTCATACAACGGCTTGATTCTCTTTCACGGGGTTACACACAAGCCAACCAAGCAGCCGTTTAATTAGAGTGAGTCAGCACAGTGCATGTCCCTCCGCTTTTGTTGGATTAATTAGAGTAAATCTGCGAGCACTGCATGTCCTTCCTTTATTTTAATGGGGGGCTCAACTCCTATTGGTAGGTGCAGCCATTGGGTAACTAAAATTATGCCATATCGGCTGTGTTAATCATTGGGCAGATTTATTGGTTTGTAAAGTGATTTATCAGGCTTCTGTTATAAATTGGTCTGGTTCCTCCAAGCTCGAAAGTTATGGCAAAATACCTCCACTTCCGTCGGTAGTCGTGATCATCACCAACATCACCAGACAAACAACTCCCGGAGTTCGCCTTTATCGACCAATGGTTGTAAGCAGGGAGGAGCCGCACGAAAAGCGAGCCAAAGAAATTGATGTAGATCTCGCAAGGGAAATACGTTGACAGGGTCGGCCTGCGCACGGTGCGGCTGCTCACGTGATGCCAGACGGAGGTTGTTTCAAATTTGTCCAGGCTTTGCGCTCAACCATGCCAGCACCGTGTAGATTAATACAGATGCGGTGTCGTTATTGGATTAAAGACATGTGATATTTTTTCTTTTCCCGTTGCAACGCACGGGCATGTTTACTATATTTTCAGCCAAAATAGTTTGAATAATGCTGCCTTGCTTTGTTTTTTTGTTACTTGAAAGTTGTTTGAGTGGAATTTTCCCCGTGTTTTTAAGAAATATTCATATTTGGTACCTACTGGCTCTTATGTTTTAAACTCCTGGATATTGTGAGAATATTATGGATAATAAATTATGAATATTACAATCAAATATTACTTTTGCATATCGTGGCAATATTGTGGATAATAGGATTTTCAATATTACTTTAGTCTTAAAGCATTGCAGTTACAGACCACACATAAAGGGAGGGAAGGATGGGAGGGAGGATAAGTGACGACATTGTTGATGCTATGTTAAAATAATGAACGTGGACCTGAGTGAAGGGTCTTGAATCATTCTTAGAGATGTGGTACTTTTCTCTCCTGTTGCAACGCACAGGCATATTTCCCAACGGGGTAGACTTTGTTGTGTTTATTGACCGCCATAATCTCATAACAACATTCGAAAGGTACCACCGAAATATGTCCATCAATTGCTATGGAAGAAAAAAAAACACTTCACTCTCCTATCCCAGTAAGCATGTAATGATTTGAGCCTAAACTTGGCCTAAAACATAAGCAAAAACGTAAATGTACGCTTTTGTGATGTTTTCTGTCACAAGCATCAACTTTAGGGGTAAAAATGGAAATTTCATTTATGATACACTTCAATTGTTCCCGCCATGAATAAGAATTATGTACTTTCAGCATAACCATCTTTGCAAAAATGCTACACCTCTGCATAACTATTCAACAATTAATATTATAGAAGAGCTCACATTGATTGATCAATATGAGCTTGCATGTGTAGTTTTTGAGTTCCTCCTTCACATACCTAGCTTGATATGCAAATTAGTCTAAGTGAGTGTGGATTTTCTTCTGCACCGAAAGTAGTATGAAAATGAAAGATTTTGACCTTAGAGATGAACAGAAAAGGTAACATGAATGCTATTAGGGTATGCGTTGCGTTGAGGATCTCAATTCTTGCAAAATATCTCTCTAGCACTCTTCGAGTTATGAAAAAACACATATGAATTCAAATAGAAATAAATCAACAGCTGAAAAATTCAGAATAGTAGGAATATGAAATTCCTCTTTCATACATAAAAAACTCTTTCCTCCTCCTTGTAGAATAGTAACTTCCAGTGTAATCAATTTAGCTATGGAAAAACTGATTTCACAAGGTGCATGTACTCGTCCCATTGGCTTACATGCGAGTTCTCAGTAGCAATAAATCGAGCCATCTACTCTCCGCGGGATCGATGCATCTATGTAAACATAATACGTAAGTAGCGTGCGTGTGTATTCATCATTATGCTAACACTGATCAATCAAGCTAGCCGGCAACTTGTATTTTGATGCTGCTCCTGCATACGTGTGTTTTTACCTAGGAAAGAGTCGACCCTACTTGCTTTGTATGCGTGCGTCGTCACATAGTACTATTTCTCGGTTATATGCATTGGCTTGGAAGTAATTAGC
Source organism: Triticum urartu (assembly GCF_003073215.2). Taxonomy (NCBI): domain Eukaryota; kingdom Viridiplantae; phylum Streptophyta; class Magnoliopsida; order Poales; family Poaceae; genus Triticum; species Triticum urartu. Next base: position 613,550,054 of record NC_053023.1, read on the forward strand.
ACTCGGCAAGTATGTGATGCACCATGGTCATGCATTAAGTGCAGTGGCATCAGCGGCACTCGCTGTCGGAGTGGTCGCATGGCATCATCGATACCGGGGGCGATGGCCGGTGGTCGTGGCTGTTGTGAGGGGCTTAAATAGATTCGATTCTGACTGCCTCTTTGACTCTTTCCTTCCTTTCATTAATATCAATTATGCTTGCTTCCTTTAAGGACCATCACGGATAGGATTCAATTTTGCTTCCTTCCTTAATTTCACGAGCAGGATTCATCTTCTTATTCTCTTTCCAATCATGTGGATGAACGGACTGGCTTATTCTCCTTTCCTTCTTTATATTCTATTTCATTCCTTATTTATCTTAACATGAAAAATTATTTCGTTCCTTTTTTATTCCTGAGAAGGCTCCTTGATATCCTAAAAATTCAAAGACGCATTTAAGTTGAGAGGATTGCGTGTAAGGGACCGAGGTGGGACTAATATACAGGTCAGGCTTCCTTTACAACGCATAGTTCATGGTACCTTAGCTTGTATTGACAGTATTTGTTTGCCATTAGGTCCCGTGTTCAAATCACAAAACCAGCCATTATTTTTTTCCTCCTCCAGACTACACTGGGCCATCCTTGTTTAGCTAGGCCGTCAGGCTTCATTAGGCCGCATGGGCCAGAACAATTTGACCAGTTGTCGTGCCTGGGAAACCGATCATGGGCGCTTGAGGAAAAAGAGCCAATATCTGGGAACATTACTTTAGTACCACCTCGTGTATATGTTTTAAATTCAAAGTGATGTAAACTTACGGGAAGAAGCGTATTGTGACGGTGAACCCACGGAGTCAATCTGTGCTTTCTTAACAGGGAAAGATTTATATTGAGTATGATTGTGACTGGATCTGTTTTGCCATGAATTACAATGTCTAGTCAGTCCTTGATCTTCAGGGGTGCTCTGCATGTATGTATTGCGGTCTCTGAAAGGGCTAGCGAGATACCATCTTGTTATATCATATCATGATTGTTTTGAGAAAAGTGTTGTCATTCGAGATTTATTATTGCTCGCTAGTTGATTATGCCATTGATATGAGTAAATGTGAGACTTAAATGTTATTATGAATATCGTTAGTTCATAATCTTTGTTGAAAACCTGAATGCTGGCTTTACATATTTGCAACAACAAGATCAAGCAGAGTTTGTAAAAGTTTTTCTTTATCACTTTCAGTTTATCAACTGAATTGCTTGAGGACAAGCAAAGGTTTAAGCTTGGGGGAGTTGATACGTCTCCAACGTATCCACTTTTCCAAACTCTTTTAACCTTGTTTTGGACTCTAACTTGCATGATTTGAATGGAACTAACTCAGACTGATGTTGTTTTAAGCAGAATTGTCATGGCGTTATTTTTGTGCAGAATAAAAAGTTCTCGGAATGACCTGAAAATCAACGGAGATTATTTTTGGAATTAATAAAAAATATTAGCAAAAGAATCAGTAGCAAGGGCCCACACCCTAGCCACAAGGGTGGGGGGAACGCCCTCCGACCTTGTGGGCCCCTAGACCTCCACCAACCTCAACTACAACTCCATATATTCTCTTTCGGGGAGAAAAAATCAGAGAGAAGGATTCATCGCATTTTACGATATGGAGCCGCCTCCAAGCCCTGTTCTTCCTCGTGAGGGCAGATCTGGAGTCTGTTCGGGTCTCCGCAGAGGGGAATTCGTCGCTGAGGGAGTCCTGGAATAGGGGGTGTTCGGGTAGCCGGACTATACCTTCAGCCGGACTTCTGGACTATGAAGATACAAGATTGAAGACTTCGTCCCGTGTCCGGATGGGACTTTCCTTGGCGTGGAAGGCAAGCTTGGCGATGCGGATATTCAAGATCTCCTACCATTGTAACTGACTCTATGTAACCCTAACCCTATCCGGTGTCTATATAAACCGGAGGGTTGTAGTCCGTAGGGGATCAACTCCATACACAACAATCATACCATAGGCTAGCTTCTAGGGTTTAGCCTCCTTGATCTCGTGGTAGATCTACTCTTGTACTACCCATATCATCAATATTAATCAAGCAGGAGTAGGGTATTACCTCCATCGAGAGGGCCCGAACCTGGGTAAAAAACATCTTGTCCCTTATCTCCTGTTACCATCCGACCTTGACACACAGTTCGGGACCCCCTACCCAAGATCCGCCGGTTTTGACACCGATAGTCTCCATCGTCATCATCAACCATCCTACATCACCAATTCCATGATGCTCACCGTCGTTCGTGAGTAATTCCATCGTAGGCTTGCTGGACCGTGATGGGTTGAATGAGATTTACCATGTAATCGAGTTAGTTTTGTTAGGGTTTGATCCCTAGTATCCACTATGTTCTAAGATTGATGTTGCTATGACTTTGCTATGCTTAATGCTTGTCAGTAGGGCCCGAGTGCCATGATTTCAGATCTGAACCTATTATGTTTTCATGAATATATTTGTGTTCTTGATCCGATGTTGCAAGTTATAGTCACCTACTACGTGTTATGATCCGGCAACCCCGGAGTGACAATAGTCGGGACCACTCCCGGTGATGACCGTAGTTTGAGGAGTTCATGTATTCACTAAGTGCTAATGCTTTGGTCCAGTACTCTATTAAAGGAGGCCCTAATATCCCTTACTTTCCATTAGGACCCCGCTGCCATGGGAGGGTAGGACAAAAGATGGCATGCAAGTTCTTTCCCATAAGCACGTATGACTATATTTGGAATACATGCCTACATTACATTGATGATCTGGAGCTAGTTCCGTGTCACCCTATGTTATAACTGTTGCATGATGAATGCCATTCGACATAATCATCCATCATGGATCCATTGCCTATGAGCTTTTCACATATTCATCTTTGCTCTGTTATTTTTCGTTGCCACTGTTCCAATTGTTGCAATACTACTACTGTTACTTTTGCCACCATTACCGCTACTTCCATACTACTTTGCTACTGATATTAAGTCTTTCAAGTGTGGTTGAATTGACAACTCAGCTGCAAATACTTGAGAATATTCTTTGGCTCCCCTTGTGTCGAATCAATAAATTAGGGTTGAATACTCTACCCTCGAAAACTGTTGTGATCCCCTATACTTGTGGGTTATCAAGAATATCCCACTCAAGACATACATGAAGTGTTCTCAAATCCATAATAGTATTCAATCCGATAATAGTGAAAACTCAAAGGTAAAACTCAATTCATCACAAGAAGATAGAGGGGGAGAAACACCATATGATTCAACTATATAGTAATAAAGCTCGCGGTACATCGAGATCATGCCAAATCAAGAACACGAGAGAGAGAGAGAGATCAAACACATAGCTACTGGTACATACCCTCAGCACCGAGGGTGAACTACTCCCTCCTCGTCATGGAGAGCGTCGGGATGATGAAGATGGTCACCGATGATGGTTTCCCCCTCCGGCAGGGTGCCAGAACGGGCTCCCGATTGGTTTTTCGTGGCTACAGAGGCTTGCGGCGGCGGAACTCCCGATCTAGGTTTCTTCCTGGTGGTTTCTAGATTTATAGGAATTTTTGGCGTCGGTTTCAAGTCAGGGGGGTCCACGAGTCAGCAACAAGGAAGGGGTGCACGCCCTAGGGGGTGGGCACGTCCTCCACCCTTATCGTTGACTCGGAAATCTTCTGGCCCAACTCTTGTGCTTTGGGGGCTTCTTCTGGTCCATAAAAGTCACCGTAAATTTTTAGCTCGTTTGGACTCAGTTTCATATTCCTTTTCTGCAAAACTCAAAAACAAGGAAAAAAACAGAAACTGGCACTGGGCTCTAGGTTAATAGGTTAGTCCCAAAAATAATATAAATGCATATAAAACATCCAATATGGATAATATAATAGCATGTAACAATCAAAAATTATAGATACGTTGGAGACGTATCAAGCATCCCCAAGCTTAATTCTTGCTCGTCCTCGAGTAGGTAAATGATAAAAATAGAATTTTTGATGTGGAATGCTACCTAACATATGTATCAATGTAATCTTCTCTATTGTGGCAAGAATATTCAGATCCATAATATTCAAAACAAAAGTTTAATATTGACATAAAAACAATAATACTTCAAGCATACTAATAAAGCAATCATGTCTTGTCAAAATAACATGGCCAAAGAAATTTATCCCTACAAAATCATATAGTCTGGCTATGCTCCATCTTCATCACAAAAAATACCCAAATCATGCACAACCCCGATGACAAGCCAAGCAATTGTTCATACTTTTGATGTTCTCAAACCTTTTCAACTTTCACGCAATACATGAGCGTGAGCCATGGACATAGCACTATAGGTGGAATAGAATATGGTGGTTGTGGAGAAGACAAAAAGAAGGAGATAGTCTCACATCAACTAGGCGTATCAACGGGCTATGGAGATGCCCATCAATAGATATCAATGTGAGTGAGTAGGTATTGCCATGCAACGGATGCACTAGAGCTATAAGTTTATGAAAGCTCAAAAAGAAACTAAGTGGGTGTGCATCCAACTTGCTTGATCATGAAGACCTAGGGCATTTTGAGGAAGCCCATCGTTGGAATATACAAGACAAGTTCTATAATGAAAAATTCCCACTAGTATATGAAAGTGACAACATAGGGGACTCTCTATAATGAAGATCGTGGTGCTACTTTGAAGCACAAGTGTGGAAAAAGGATAGTAACATTGCCCCTTCTCTCTTTTCTCTCTCTTTTGTTTTTTCTTCTCCTCTCTTATTTTTGGAGACTCTTTTCTCTTTTTTTTGGAGACTCTTTTGGCCTCTCTTTTTTCTCACATGGGACAATGTTCTAATAATGATGATCATCACACTTTTATTTACTTACAACTTGATACTTAGAACAAAATATGACTCTATATGAATGCCTCCGGCGGTGTACCAGGATGTGCAATAACTCAAGAGTGACATGTATGAAAAATGATGAATGGTGGCTTTGCCACAAATATGTCAACTACATGATCATGCAAAGTAATATGACAATGATGGAGTGTGTCATAAAAACCGGAATGGTGGAAAGTTGCATGGCAATATATCTCGGGATGGCTATGGAAATGCCATAATAGGTAGGTATGGTGGCTTTTTTGAGGAAGGTATATGGTGGGTTTAAGGTACCGGCGAAAGTTGTGCGGTACGAGAGAGGCTAGCAATGGTGGAAGGGTGAGAGTGCGTATAATCCATGGACTCAACATTAGTCATAAAGAATTCACATACTATTGCAAAAATCTATTAGTCATTGAAACAAGTATTGCACGCATGCTCCTAGGGGGATAGATTGGTAGGAAAATACCATCGCTCATCCCCGACCACCACTCATAAGGAAGACAATCAATAAATAAATCATGCTCCAACTTTGTTACATAACGGTTCACCATATGTGGATGCTACGGGAATCACAAACCTTAACACAAGTATTTTTCCAATTCACAATTACTCACTAGCATGAATCTAATATCACCATCTTCATATCTCAAAACAATCATAATGAATCAAACTTCTCATAGTATTCAATGCACTTTATATGAAAGTTTTTATTATATCCCTCTTGGATGCCCATCATATTACGACTAAATTTATAACCAAAGCAAATTACCATGCTGGTAAAAGACTCTAAAATAATATAAGCGAAGCATGAGAGTTCATCAATTTCTTCAAAATAAAACCACTGTCGTGCTCTAAAAAGATATAAGTGAAGCACTAGAGAAAATGACAAACTACTCCAAAAGATATAAGTGAAGATCAATGAGTAGTCGAAATGTAACTATGTGAAGACTCTCTAACATTTAAGGATTTTAGATCTTGGTATATTATTCAAACAACAAGTAAAATAAAATGATAGTGCAAGGATAGCACATATCATGTGAAGAAGCAAAAACTTAGGCTCAACCAAGGCTAACCGATGATTGTTGATGAAGAAAGGTGGGATGCCAACCGGGGCATCCCCAAGATTAGTTGCTTGAGACTTCTTGAAAAATTAATTAGGGATGCCCAAGCTTGAGCTCTTGTGTCTCCTTAATTCCTATTATATCATAGTTTCCCGGAATCTTAAAAACATCATGCACACAAAACTCAACAAGAACTCGTGAGCTAAGTTAGTATAAATCAACACAAAACCTTATCATTCTCTACTGTAGAAAATCACTAAAATTATAATTTAACATTGCGTACTAAATGCCTCTGCATATTTAATACTCCCATCCTCAAATAGAATCATTAAACAAGCAAACATATGCAAACAATGCAAACATAACAACAATATGTCTAAATCGAACAGTGTGTAAAGAGTGCAAGAGGAATCATACTTCCCTAACTCCAAAAATTCTGAAAACTTACCACACTGTATAAAATTTGTTGTTACTCACTGTGTAAAAATTTCAAGATTTTATCATGTTCTTACTATTCACAAATATTCAGACAATGATAGAAAACTTTCTGTTTTCAAAACAACAACATATAGACTTGCAAAATAAGCATGGTAAAGGCTACACTTGACCTTTTTATTGAACTAGAAGATGCAAAACATTATTCTATACAACAGCAAGCAGATCCTAATAAAATAAAATGACGCTACAAGCAAAACACATATCATGTGGTGAATAAAAATATAGCTCCAAGTAAGGTTACCGATGAACGAAGACGAAAGAGGGGATGCCATCCGGGGCATCCCCAAGCTTAGGCTCTTGGTTGTCCTTGAATATTACCTTGGGGTGACTTGGGAATCCCCAATCTTATGCTCTTGCCGCTCCTTATTCCGTAGTCCATCGAATCTTTACCCAAAACTTGAAAACTTCACAACACAAAACTTAACAGAAAACTCGTAAGCTCCGTTAGAATAATAAAGCAAATCACCACTTAGGTACTGTTGTTAACTCATTCTAAATTAATATTGGTGTTATATCTACTGTATTCCAACTTCTACATGGTTCATACCCTCTGATACTACTCATGGATGCATCAAAATAAGCAAACAACACATGAAAAACAGAATTTGTCAAAAACAGAACAGTCTGTAGTAATATGAAAACTTTACATACTTCTGTAACACAAAAAATGAGGAAAATCTAGGAAATTTGTATATAAATCTTGTGCAAAAATAATCAAGATTTTATCACGCTTCTGTAAAAAATGAAAATTATTTTACTGGCGCAAAAGATTCTGTTTTCAGCAAGATCAAATCAACTATCACCATAGACCATCCCAAAGGTCTTACTTGGCACTTTATTGAAACAAAAGCTATAAACATGATTAATACAATAGCCTAATCATGTGAACACACAAAAACAGTACGAGTAAATGCTAGATTGTCTCCCAACAAGCGCTTTCCTTTAATGCCTTTCTAGCAAGGCATAATGATTTCAATGATGCTCACATAAAAGATAAGAATTGAAACATAAAGAGAGCATCATGAGGCATATGACAAGAACATTTAAGTCTAACATACTTCCTATGCATAGGGATTTTGTGAGCAAACAATTTATGGGAGCAAGAATCAACTAGCATAGGAAGGTAAAATGGTAAATTGTATAGGTGCACTAGTTCGGCGAAGAGATGGTGATGCAAGTGCAATATGGATGGTAGATATAGGTTTTTGTAATCTGGAAATATAAAAACAGCAACATAGCAAGTGGAAAAAGTGAGCAAAAATGGTATTGCAATGCTTGGAAACAAGGCCTAGGGTTCATACTTTCACTAGTGCAAGTTCTCTCAACAATGATAACATAATTAGATCATATGGAAATCCCTCAACATGCGACAAAAGTCACTCCAAAGTTCCTATCGCTGAGAACATAAGATGAAATTGCTTGTAGGGTACGAAACCACCTCAAAGTTATTCTTTCCGATCAATCCATTGAGCTATTCCTATAAGTGTCACAAACAGCCCTAGAGTTCGTAGTAAAATAACACCATGTGACACACATCAATCAACCCTAATGTCACCTAGATACTCCAATGTCACCACAAGTATCTGTGGGTCAATTATACGATATGCATCAAACAACTTCAGATTCATAATATTCAATCCAACATAAAGAACCTCAAAGAGTGCCCCAAGATTCCTACTGGAGAAACAAGGACGAAAACATGCATCAACCCCTATGCATAGATTACCCCAATGTCACCTCGGGAATCCGTGAGTTGAGTGCCAAAACATACATCAAGTGAATCAATAGAACACCCCATTGTCACCACGGGTATCCCACGCAAGACATACATCAAGTGTTCTCAAATCCATAATAGTATTCAATCCGATAATAGTGAAACCTCAAAGGTAAAACTCAATTCATCACAAGAAGATAGAGGGGGAGAAACAACATATGATTCAACTATAGTAACAAAGCTCGCGGTACATCAAGATCGTGCCAAATCAAGAACATGAGAGAGAGAGAGAGATCAAACACATAGCTACTGGTACATACCCTCAGCCCCGAGGGTGAACTACCCCCTCCTCATCAGGGAGAGCGCCGGGATGATGAAGATGGCCACCGGTGATGGTTTCCCCCTCCGGCAGGGTGCCGGAACGGGCCCCCGATTGGTTTTTCATGGCTATAGAGGCTTGCGACGGCGGAACTCCTGATCTAGATTTCTTTCCGGGGGTTTCTGGATTTATAGGAATTTGTTGCGTCGGTTTCAAGTCAGGGGGGTCCACGAGTCAGCGACAAGGCAGGGGGCACGCCCTAGGGGGTGGGTGCGCCCTCCACCCTTGTTGTTGACTCGGGACTCTTCTGGCCCAACTCTTGTGCTTCGGGGGCTTCTTCTGGTCCATAAAAAATCACCGTAAATTTTTAGCTCGTTTGGACTCCGTTTGATATTCTTTTTCTACAAAACTCAAAAACAAGGAAAAAACAGAAAGTGGCACTGGGCACTAGGTTAACAGGTTAGTCCCAAAAATAATATAGAATAGCATATAAATGCATATAAAACATCCAAGATGGATAATATAATAGCATGGAACAATAAAAAATTATAGATACGTTGGAGATGTATCATCTACTATCTTGGACGTGATGCCTATATACATGATCATTGCCTTGGATATCATCATAATTATTTGCTCTTCTATCAATTGCCCAACAGTTATTTGTTTACACACCATATGCAATTTTCTCGAGAGAAGCCACTAGTGAAATCTACGGTCCCCGGGTCTATCTTTTATCATATTTTTCAGATCTGTTATTCCAAAAACCCAAAAATACCTTGTTGCACTTTTTTACTTATTTTATTTCGTGTTTTTGCAAGATATATTTATCCAATCTACCACAATTTTATCTACCTTTCTACCATAAAGGGATTAACAACCCCTCTTGCGCGTTGGGTTGCAAGTATTTATTCTTTGTGTGCAGGTGCCGTTTACATAATGTTGCTTGGTTCTCCTACTGGATTGATGACCTTGGTTTCATAACTGAGGGAAATACTTACCATAGTTTTGCTGCATCATCCCTTCCTCTTTGGGGAAATACCGACGCAAATTCAAGCCACGTTAGTAGGTCACGTTTTGGGTCATGCATGTGCATCCATGATGATTTTATGATAGAATCAAGATAGTCATACTTGTGCTGCCGTAGAAGTGTTCCATGATAATACTTAAATTATCATCACGGAAGTGTCCACTTCCATGACGATAAATGGCGCGTCATGGAAGTGTTCTCGTCAAGGGTATCCGACACGTGGCATCCACTGTAACGGGTCGCCGTTATGCTATCGGGCCCGGTTTTGGATCCGATAACCCATTAGCGCAATGACCAATGGCGGTTTTCCACGTGTAAAATTCTCATTGGCCGAAGGAACCACGTGTCAGCTCTGCGTTGGTAAAGATGTCATCTAGCGAATGGACAGGACATGCCCATGATACGTTGACACGTGGCTCAAAAAAATCCTTAAGAATTAGCAAATGTGTTGTAAATTATTAGAAATAATGGCAGATGGGTTGTATGCTATTTTCCATAGATTTGCGGCTGACTTGTGGGCCTACAAAGTTGACGCATATGATTTCCTAAAAAAGGTAGGTTGACGTGTACGCAAGGTTGTGTCAACTTAGTCAACACACGAGAGCAATGACTATTGGATGTCCATCCAATGACCATTGTGCTTCTTCAATCTCTGATCTTCCTGCTCCAGCCGACCAAACCAGCACCGACGGGACTGCCTACTCCCTCCCCGCGTGGTTGGTTGTGCTTCTGCGCAGGCCTCACCGTCCCACCCTACTCCAACTAATGGCCAGGTCATCCCTCTACCCGCCCGCACCTCCTATTATTTTTCGACGATGACAACCTCACCCCGCAGCCAAACCAGTCAGCCCTTGTACTCCCCTCATCATGGGCATCCACTATTGTGGCTTCGGCGGCTCCTAGTCATTCCCTTCCTGGGCCTCACTGTCAGCCACCGCGTTGATGCTCTCAGAGCGGCGTGGTAAACATGGTCAAAAAACGACGGCCATCAAAAGAGGGATGTAAGTGGAGAGGCTGACAGTAGGGACCCATATGGTCCATGGCCGCACGCAAGCAAGTGCCTCCTTATTATGCGAACAAGAATGATTGCTCCTCTTGACAGCTAGGACCACCAGCTACATCTTGCACGCAAGGAAGTGCCTCCTTATTATGTGGGAAAAAAGCTTCATCCACCTGACAGTTGAGACCCACCAACTACATCTTCGCATGCAAGGAAGTGACTCCTTATTACGCGCAAGAAAAATGATTCCTCCCGCTGCTAGCTCGGACCCACCAGATTTGGTGGCTGACTTGTGGGCCTACTAAGTTGATGCATACGTAGGGATTTGTCAACTTAGCCAACAGACGGTTCTAGCAGCGTTGACCGTTGGATGTTAATCCAACGACCATCCTGCTTCTTCAACCTCTGATCTTCTTGCTCCAGCCGCCCAAACCAATGCCGGTCGTACCGCCTGCTCCCACCTCCCATGGTCGGCCGTGTGCCACACAGGCCTCACCACCCACCCTACTCCCACCGCTGGCCAGGCCTTCCCTTTACTCACCCACACCCTTGTTATTTTCTGGTGATAGCAGCCTCACACCGCAGTCGAACCAGTCTGCCCTCATACTCCCCTCCGTGTGGAAGACCACTACCGAGTCTTCCCTAGCTCTAGGTTATTCCCTTCCTAGGCCTCACCATCATCCGCCGCGTTGGTGCTCTCGGTGTGGCGTGGTTAGCGAGATCAATGAGCAACAGCCATCGGAAGAGGATTGTACGTGGTGAGCCTGATAGCTGGACCCACCAGCTACATCTTCGCAAGCAAATAGGTTCCTCCATACTACGTGAAAAAAATGATTCCTTCCCCTGACAGTTGGGACCTGTTGGGGAACGTAGTAATTTCAAAAAAAATCCTACGCACATGCAAGATCATGGTGATGCATAGCAACGAGAGGGGAGAGTGTTGTCCACGTACCCTCGTAGACCGAAAGCGGAAGCGTTATAACAACGCGGTTGATGTAGTCGTACGTCTTCACGATCCGACCGATCAAGTACCGAACGCACGGCACCTCCGAGTTCTGCACACGTTCAACTCGATGACGTCCCTCGAACTCCGATCCAGCCGAGTGTTGAGGGAGAGTTTCGTCAGCACGACGGCGTGGTGACGATGATGATGTTCTACCGACGCAGGGCTTCGCCTAAGCACCGCTACGATATGATCGAGGTGGATTATGGTGGAGGGGGGCACCGCACACGGCTAAGAGATCAAGAGATCAATTGTTGTGTCTTTGGGGTGCCCCCTGCCCCCGTATACAAAGGAGTGGAGGAGCGGGAGGGCCGGCCCTCCCTATGGCGCGCCCTAGGGGAGTCCTACTCCCACCGGGAGTAGGATTCCCCCTTTCCTAGTAGAACTAGGAGCCCTTCCAAGTAGTAGGAGTAGAGGGAAGGAAAGGGAAGGGAAAAGGAGAAGGAAGGAAGGGGGCGCCCCCCCTCCCTAGTCCAATTCGGACCAGCCCATGGGGAGGGGTGCGGCCACCCTTTGAGGCCTTTCTCTCCTTTCCCGTATGGCCCATTAAGGCCCAATACGAATTCCCGTAACTCCCCGGTACTCCCGAAAATACCCGAATCA
>NC_053023.1:613563117-613655310 GCF_003073215.2 Triticum urartu
CCTATCAATACAATTATAGCATGGATAATAAACGATTATCATGAACAAGGAAATATAATAATAACTAATTTATTATTGCCTCTAGGGCATATTTCCAACAACTATAAACCGGAAGATTAACTCCCAGCTAAGTCAAGTGATTATGGTACCCAGACATTCTGAGTATATGTTCACTGAGAGAACTATTCTCCTCCATCTTGCAGCTGTAGAACTTATTGGAGACTTCATATCTCTTAATCCGGGCATTTGCTTGAAATATTAACTTCAACTCCTGGAACATCTCATATGCTCCATGATGTTCAAAACATCGTTAAAGTCCCGGTTCTAAGACATAAAGCATGGCACACTGAACTATTGAGTAGTCATCAGCTTTGCTCTGCCAGACGTTCTTAACGTCGCCAGTTGCATCAGCAGCAGGCCTGGCACTCAGTGGTGCTTCCAGGACGTAATTCTTCTGAGCAAGAATGAGGATAATCCTCAAGTTACGGACCCAGTCTGTGTAATTGCTACCATCATCTTTCAACTTTGCTTTCTCAAGGAACGCATTAAAATTCAACAGAACAACAGTACGGGCCATCTATCTACAATTAAACATAGACAAGCAAGATACTATCAGGTACTAAGTTCATGATAAATTTAAGTTCAATTAATCATATTACTTAAGAACTCCCACTTAGAAAGACATCCCTCTAATCTTCTATGTGATTACGTGATCCAAATCAACTAAACCATAACCGATCATCACGTGAAATGGAGTAGTTTTCAATGGTGAACATCACTATGTTGATCATATCTACTATATGATTCACGCTCGACCTTTCGGTCTCAGTGTTCCGAGGCCATATCTGCATATGCTAGGCTCGTCAAGTTTAACCTGAGTATTCTGCGTGTGCAAAACTGGCTTGCACCCATTGTAGATGGATGTAGAGCTTATCACACCCGATCATCACGTGGTGTCTAGGCAGGACGAACTTTGGCAACGGTGCATACTCAGGGAGAACACTTTTTATCTTGAAATTTAGTGAGAGATCATCTTATAATGCTACCGTCAATCAAAGCAATATAAGATGCATAAAAGATAAACATCACATGCAATCAATATAAGTGATATGATATGGCCATCATTATCTTGTGCTTGTGATCTCCATCTCCGAAGCACCGTCATGATCACCATCGTCACCGGCGCGACACCTTGATCTCCATCGTAGCGTCGTTGTCGTCTCGCAAATCTTATGCTTCCACGACTATCGCTACCGCTTAGTGATAAAGTAAAGCATTACAGGGCGATTGCATTGCATACAATAAAGCGACAAGCATATGGCTCCTGCCAGTGGCCGATAACTCGGTTACAAAACATGATCATCTCATACAATAAAATTTAGCATCATGTCTTGACCATATCACATCACAACATGCCCTGCAAAAACAAGTTAGACGTCCTCTACTTTGTTGTTGCAAGTTTTACGTGCCTACTACGGGCTTAGCAAGAACCGTTCTTACCTACGCATCAAAACCACAACGATAGTTTGTCAAGTTGGTGTTGTTTTAACCTTCGCAAGGACCGGGCGTAGCCACACTCAGTTCAACTAAAGTTGGAGAAACTGACACCCGCCAGCCACCTGTGTGCAAAGCACGTCGGTAGAACCAGTCTCACGTAAGCATAGGCGTAATGTCGGTCCGGGCCGCTTCATCCAACAATACCGCCGAACCAAAGTATGACATGCTGGTAAGCAGTATGACTTATATCGCCCACAAGTCACTTGTGTTCTACCCGTGCATATGACATCTACGCATAAAACCTGGCTCGAATGCCACTGTTGGGGAACGTAGTAATTTCAAAAAAATTCCTATGCACACGTAAGATCATGGTGATGCACAGCAACGAGAGGAGAGAGTTTTGTCCATGTACCCTCGTAGACCGAAAGCGGAAGCGTTAGCACAACGCGGTTGATGTGGTCGTACGTCTTCATGATCCGACCGATCAAGTACCGAACGTACGACACCTCCGAGTTCAGCACACGTTCAGCTCGATGACGTCCCTCGAACTCCGATCCAGCTGAGTGTTAAGGGAGTGTTTCGTCAGCACGATGGCATGGTGACGATGTTGATGTTCTACCAACGCAGGGCTTCGCCTAAGCACCGCTACAACAATATCCAGGTGGACTATGGTGGAGGGGGCACCGCACACGGCTAAAAGATCAAACGACCAATTGTTGTGTCTATGGGGTGCCCCCTGCCCCTGTATATAAAGGAGCAAGGGGGGGTGCGGCCGGCCAGGGAGGAGGCGCGCCAGGAGGAGTCCTACTCCCGCCGGGAGTAGGACTCCCCCGTTTCCTAGTTGGATTAGGACTTGGGAGGGGGAAAGAGTGGAGGACAAGAAGGAAGGGGGGGGGGGCGCCGCCCCCTTCTCCTTGTCCTATTCGGACTGGGGGGGGAGGGCGCGTGGCCCAGCCCTAGCCGCCTCTCCTCTCTTCCACCTAGGCCCACTAAGGCCCATTAAGTCCCCAGGGGTTCCGGTAACCTCCTGGTACTCCGGTATAATCCTGATTTCTCTCGGAATACTTCGATATCCAAACATAGGCTTCCAATATATCAATCTTCATGTCTCGACCATTTTGAGACTCCTCGTCATGTCCGGGATCACATCCGGGACTCCGAACAACCTTTGGTACATCAAAACATATAAACTCATAATATAACTGTCATCGAAACATTAAGCGTGCGGACCCTACAGGTTCGAGAACTATGTAGACATGACCGAGACACGTCTCCGGTCAATAACCAATAGCGGAACCTGGATGCTCATATTGTCTCCTACATATTCTACAAGATCTTTATCGGTCAAACCGCATAACAACATACGTTGTTCCCTTTGTCATCGGTATGTTACTTGCCCGAGCTTCGATCGTCGGTATCTCAATACCTAGTTCAATCTCGTTACCGGCAAGTCTCTTTACTTGTTCCGTAATAAATCATCCCGCAACTAACTCATTAGTTGCAATGCTTGCAAGGCTTAAGTGATGTGCATTACCGAGAGGGCCAGAGATACCTCTCCGACAATCGGAGCGACAAATCTTAATCTCGAAATACGCCAACCCAACAAGTACCTTCGCAGACACCTGTAGAGCACCTTTATAATCACCCAGTTACGTTGTGACATTTGGTAGCACACAAAGTGTTCCTCCGGTAAACGGGAGTTGCATAATCTCATAGTCATAGGAACATGTATAAGTCATGAAGAAAGCAATAGCAGAATACTAAACGATCGTGTGCTAAGCTAACAGAATGGGTCAAGTCAATCACATCATTTTCCTAATGATGTGACCCTGTTAATCAAATGATAACTGATGTCTATGGTTAGGAAACATAACCATCTTTGATCAACGAGCTAGTCAAGTAGAGGCATACTAGTGACAATCTATTTGTCTATGTATTCACACATGTATTATGTTTCCGGTTAATACAATTATAGCATGAAAAATAAACATTTATAATGATATAAGGAAATAAATAATAACTTTATTATTGCCTCTAGGGCATATTTCCTTCAGTTATGACCCGGCAACCCCGGAGTGACAATAGTCGGTACCACTCCCGATGATGACCGTAGTTTGAGGAGTTCATGTATTCACTAAGTGCTAATTCTTTGGTCCGGTACTCTATTAAAAGGAGGCCTTAATATCCCTTAGTTTCCAATAGGACCCTGCTGCCACGGGAGGGTAGGACAAAAGATGTCATGCAAGTTCTTTTCCATAAGCACGTATGACTATATTCGGGATACATGCCTACATTATATTGATGAACTGGAGCTAGTTCTGTGTCACCCTATGTTATAACCTTCGCATGATGAATGCCATCCGACATAATTATCCATCATTGATCCATTCCCTACGAGCTTTTCACATATTGATCTTTGCTTCGTTACTTTTTCGTTGCCACTGTTTCGATTGCTACAAAACTGCTACTATTACTTTTGCCACCGTTACCGCTACTTCCATACAACTTTGCTACTAAATACTTTGCTGTAGATATTAAGTCTTTTAGGCGTGGTTGAATTGACAACTCAGCTGCTAATACTCAAGAATATTCTTTGGCTCCCCTTGTGTCGAATCTATAAATTTGGGTTGAATACTCTACCCTCGAAAACTGTTGTGATCCCCTATACTTGTGGTTTATCACATAGTCATGTGGCATCGGGCGGCAATGGAAAGTTCCCTCAGTCAAGGAGGCACAACAGAGCCGAGCGCCACCTTCAAGGTCAGGTTCTGGCATTTCGCCATCAACACATAATGTTCAACATCCGTGATACTATCCATGGGGTAGCGAGGAGCCGTAAAATCAGGCTGAACAAGCTCCGTGGAAGCCACGCTGCTTCTCCGCTGAGATGGTGGGGTAGCTTCTAGGGCAGCGTCGAAGGAAGAATCTTCGTGCCACTGAGATGGCTGTCGGGTAGCTTGCTGGCTCTCAAGTTCCTCCAGTTTAGCCAATCTTGCACATAGCTTCTGCATTTCGGTTGCATAATCTTTCTTCTTTCTCTCTCGACTTCTATAACCACCGCTGTCAGGAAACACATGCACCCACGGAACGGAGCCAAATGTGCCTCGTGTTCGTCCAGGGTGTTCAGGATTCCCGAGGGCCTCTATCAGCTCATCCATCTCTCTGTCGGGAATTGACATCCCTTGCTGTGCTGCCTTGATTGCTTTCTGAAGCTTACGGATGGGTATTGCTAGTTGCTCGTTCGTTCAAACACACTTCCCTGGTTCTGGGTCCAAAGTTCCCCCAACCCCGAAGAACCAAGTCCTTTACCGATCTAGCCAGTGCAATGTTGCTGGTTGGACCCCTTTAGCAAGCAGGTAAAGGATATGCTTTACTACTTTTCTACAAAATATTTCCCCGCTCATAAGAAACAAGCCGCTTTAAAGGAAATATTTAATTTTGTGCAAATTGAACAAGAGAGTCTTCCACAAGCTTGTGGGAAGCTTCTCCGATTGCTTAATGCTATGCCTGATCATCCTCTCAAGAAAAATGAAATACTTGATATCTTTTATAATTGACTAACTGATGCTTGCAAAGACCACCTGGATAGTTGTGTTGGATGTGTTTTCAGGGAAAGAACTATTGAGCAAGCTAAATTGCTATTGAATAATATATTGAGTAATGAAAATGATTGGACACTTCCTGAACCAATTCTGAAGCCAACTCCGAAGAAAAGGGTATTCTATTTCTCAGTCCTGAAGATATGCAAGAGGTAAACAAATCTATGAAAGAAAAAGGTATTAAAGCTGACGATGTTAAAAATTTACCGCCTATTGAAGAAATACGTGGTCTTGATAACCCGACACAGGTAGTAGAGGTAAACTCTCTTCATAGATTTGATGAAGGTGATATTCCTCATAATAAGTCTACTAGACAATGCTTTGATGAGTTTGATAATTTTATTGTTAAACAAGAAAACTTCAATGCTTATGTTAGTAGAGAATTGAAATGTAATGCCTACATTCTTGACCACTTGGGTGATTATGTGAATAGAATTGTTAATGATCTTAAGCTTATTAGCAAACATGCTTCCATGGTTACAACTCAAGTAGACCAAGTACTTAAGGCTCAAGATGATTTGCTTAATGAGTTGAATAGTAAGAATAATGATAACGCTGTTAGGGTTATGACTAGAGGTGGTAAATGACCCAGGAACCTTTGTACCCTGAGGGCCATCCTAAGAGAATTGGGCGGGATTCTCAGAGAACTAATACTGATGCACCTAGTCCTCGTACTAAAAAGAAAAGGAAAACTGATATGACTTTGCATGCTTCTAGTGGACCTGTTATAGACACACCCGAGAATACCAATGATATTTCTATTTATGATGCTGAGACACAATCTGGTAATGAACATGAACCTAGTGCTAATGTTAATGATGATGTTCATGTTGATGCTCAACCTAGTAATGATAATGATCTAGGGATTGAACCTGTTGTTGATCTTGATAACGCATAATCAAAGAATCTACGTTATGATAATAAAGACTTTGTTGCTAGGAACCATGGTAAAGAAAGAGAACCATGAGTTCAGAAACCCATGCCCTTTCCTCCTAAGCCATCCAAGAAAAATGATGATGAGGATTTTGAGGGCTTTGCTGAAATGATTAGACCTATCTTTTTGCGTATGCGTTTGACTGACATGCTTAAAATGCCTTCCTATGCTAAGTACAAGAAAGAAATTGTTACTAATAAAAGAAAGATACCGGAAGCTGAGATTTCCACCATGCTTGCTAATTACACTTTTAAGGGTGGAATACCAAAGAAACTTGAAGATCCAGGAGTACCAACTATACCATGCTCCATTAAAAAAAACTATGTTAAAACTGCCTTATGTGATCTTGGAGCCGGTGTTAGTGTTACGCCTTTCTCTTTGTATCGTAGACTTGAATTGAATAAGTTGACACCTACAGAAATTTCTTTGCAAATGGTTGATAAATCAACTGCTATACCGATCAATATTTGAGGATGTGCCTGTTGTGGTTGCAAACGTTACTATCTTAACAGACTTTGTTATTCTTGATATTCCCGAGAACAATAGTATATCGATCATCCTTGTTAGACCCTTTTTGAATACTGGATGGACTGTTATTGATTGCAACAAAGGCAATGTCACTTTTCATGTTAATAGTAATGAGCATACGGTACACTTTTCGAAGAAACAACCTCAAGTTCATAGTATTAATTCTATTGGAAAATTTTCAACTATTACTATTGGAGGTTTTGAATTCCCTCTTCCTACTGCCAAAAAGAAATATGATATTTTTATAGTTGGGTACATGCATATCCCCGTTGAGGTAACCTAGTGTTATTCGAAAGTTCTCCGGTTTCATGTCACTCGAAAGAAGTTTATTAATAAGACTTGATCAACCTTGTTAATGGATTCCTTTTGACGGGCATGAGATGGATGAATTTATAAGGCATAACTCTCTGTATCCATCTTTTACTTTCTATTATTTAGTTTAAATAAAGCAAAAATAGTATTTTCTGTCCGTTTTCTTAATTATCCATGCAATAAAAAAATGTCCAAAAAATAGAAGTTCTCCAAATGCCCTGACAATTTGATATGATTTTTTATATGATTTTTATATAATATTTAAGAATTTCTGGTGCAAAGAACACACCAGGGGGCCCCACCAATTGGCCACAAGGGTGGAGGGCACGCCCCCGGACCTAGTGTTTCTTTCTCCTTAATACATGTAATGAAGAATGCTCCAACTTGTTTATCTGTTTCAGAGAAAATCAGCGGACTGGTTTCGATCCAAATAGGTCATGAGCATGAGACTGATCTTGTTCGCATAGAGTAATGATTATGAAGCTAGACACATTGGATAAAGCAAGCAACAAAATGTACTCCCTCCGTCCGGAAATACTTGTCATCAAAATGGATAAAAAGATATGTATCTAGAACTAAAATACATTTAGATACATCCCCTTTTATCCATTTTGATGACAAGTATTTCCGGACGGAGGGAGTAAATAGTAATGTAATTTTTTGAGAATAATGTAATATTAATAATTTTGAGTGATGGTATATCAGTGATCTAGATGTGGATATGAATGTGGAATGACACCGGTGTTACTTTAGAGTTAGGATCATATTGGCAAAAATGTTTTGCAACCCTTGTGGAGGTATTTGCGACATGGTTAATAATATCCCATGGTAAATGATATCAACTGAATTCCAGCTCATGTGGATGTCGTTTTCTGCTATTTCATGTCGATGAGTCTCGCTCTAGAAGGAATTTTATTGCTTGGTGCCATATATTTTCTTCTGAAATGTGTATGCAAACTCTCATATTTAAGCAGTACATGCCTTGTAAGTTGTAATGAAGAAAACTTTGCATAGGAATAATCTGTACTCAAACTTGAGATTGCAGTTTAACAGAGAGAACTTATGTGTTTTGCATTTGACCACACTTTTTTTTGCCTGGACATTTGACCATTCATTATTGCAGTTTTTTTTCTTTTCTCTAGAATAGACAGACGCATTTGCATTAAGAAGTGGTAAAGAAGTCGGGTACAACGTCTTTCGACCATTACAATGCTAATCTCAAGGATTAGCAGCCACACGCCACACGTATTACGATACAAGCTAATTCACCAAGTTTGCAAACTTTTGCAGTGACCAAGATGTGTCGATCATGTCGTTGTTTTTTCTCAGCAAATAACACATAGCCCCCCCGGCCCCCCCCCCCCATACACACAGAAAATATATAATATATGTATAATCATATAAAAAGTATTTGAAGTTTAGAAGTTTGCAGATATGTCTATTTTTTCTCAAGAAATAATATATACCCACACACATGTATAATAATCATAAAAAGAATTCGAATTTCAGAAGTATAGTTTTGCAGAATTTCCCACGCCCAGAACAACTTTATCATGGCCAGTCATGAGCTGCCTTCTCATGCGCCGCTAAATCTCCAGCCCCAGCACAACTTGCATGTAATAATATTATACTCCCTCGGTCCGGAAATACTTGTCATAGATATGGATGTATCTAGATGTATTTGAGTTTTAGATACATCTGTTTTCATCCATTTCAATGACAAGTAATTTCGGACGGAGGAGTACATATGTGAGGATTGTTTATAGCAGTGATGTATCTAGATGCATTTTCGTTGATGGAAGCGGATTAGGAGCACTCGGGTGCTCCACCCCCTATATTAAAAAATAATTTAATAATTCAAAAAAACCAAAAAAATATTGGATATATTTTTGAACCAAATATGACTAGGTATTGTACTCATATAAAATGTTTGGTCAAGGAATAATTCTCGTTGTCTTCAGGGCAAAAAAAAACAAATTTGTGACGACAACATAGCATGAATACTACTTGTTTCTAGCATTTTTTGGGAAATCTTTGACCCCGGATACAATAAAAGTCATTTCCTATTTAAATCTTTTTATATGAGTGCAATATCTGGTCAGGTTTGATTCCATAAAAAGTTCCGGGATTTTTTGACTTTTTTTGAATTACTAAATTATTTTTGAATATAGCGGGGGGGGGGGGGGGGGGGGGGGGTGTAGCACCTGAGAGCTCCTATGCATTTTCGTTGATGTGGAAGTGTTACTTTAGAGTTGGGATCACAAGACTCGCTCTGGTTCTTGCGTCGATCTCTTTTGCTTTCTGCTATTTTTTGTCTATAAGACTTGCTCTGGAAGGAGTTCATTGCATTGTTTGGTGCCTTACATTTTCTTCTGAAATGTGTATGCAAGGTCTGAGATTTGAGCTATACATGCCTATAATGAAGAAAACTTTGCATAAGAAAAATCTGTACTCAAACTTGATACTGCAGTTTGATAGAGAAAATATGTGTTTTGCATTTGAGATTTGACCACACACGCATACATTAGTGGCAGACTTTTGAAGTAAATAAGATGTCTGGATCATTCATGTCTCTATTTTTTCTCAAGAAATAACATATGCCCACACACACAAAATTACACTACTATATGTGTAATCATAAAAAGAATTCGAAGTTTCCCAAAAAAAGAAGAATCCGAAGTTCAGAAGCGCCCAGCACAACTTCATCATGGCCGCTAAATCTCCAGCCCCTGCGCCGCACGGTTGACCATGTCTATGCCAGCCTCGAGGCGGGCATGCACGCGTTCATCCTCGCGCAGCTCCGGCGTGAAGGCGCGTCCCCACCCGTTGCACCACTCGACGGCTTCTCTGGTGGCGGGTTTCGCGGCCAGCAGCCAGTGACGGAGCGCGTGCCGCCACCTGCCGAAAAACTCGGCCTCCATGAGCCGCACCATGTCCTCCGCCCGCGCGAGCGGCGCCCACTTCATGATCACCTCACAGAACGCGTCGTCATTCTGCTTCGGCGGCGTGATCCGGAGGCTCCGCAGGCGCTGTTCCAGGTGCCGCACGACGCCGATCCCGTCGACGAACTCCTCCCAGCTCGCCGGGCTGAACATGGTCTTCCTCTTCCAGGGCGCCACCAGGTTAAGGTTGGACTTGGAGAGCAAGGCGTGGCTGTCGTCGTCCCATTCCCGCAGCACCTTCTCGAGCTTGCTTCTCACGGTGACGCACAGGCTCTCCAGCAGTGGACCGGCGAGCGGCATCCACGGGCGAAGCAGGAGGTGACAGCAGTCGGCCTGCCAGGCATCCCGCGGGTCCCATGACTCCACTTCGGAGGTCAGCTCCGGCATGACGAGCTCTACGAGGATGCGCTGCACGGCGGAAGGAGGCAGCGTGTCCTTCCACTGCGCCAGGAAGCGGCGCATCCGCTCGGAGTCCGTGGCCTTGAACTCCGATGCCTGGATAGCCGGAACCACCGTGTCGTAGACGAGCTCCGCGTACGGCGACATGGCCGACCCGTCGTCCAGTGAATTCTTCAGGAAGACGAACACGTCTAGCCACATGGCCGGGTCCCATAGAGGCTGCCACCTTTGGAGCACCGGGCGAATGAGCGGCGCCACGAGCACGCCCGCCATGTTCGCGAGGCAGTACGTCTGGTACTCCTCCGGGAACTTCTTCCTCAGCCTTGAAAACTCCAAGATGAGGTCGCCCGCCGTCAGCTCTCCCGATGCACTTTTCTCGTGCACCAGCGTCACGACCGTGATGATCACCTCCGCCGCGTCCACCACCATATGCTCGCCGTCGTCCAGGGCATCATCTTGCAGCTCCCGCACTTCAGCGAGGATTTTCTCGCAGAACTCCCGGCCTTGCTGCCGCGATCCGTCGGCGTCGCCCATCTCCCAGTCGTTGTAGACCGCTTGAGAGATTTCGTCCGCGCACTGGTCAGCTCCCCATTTGGTCGGCAAGGTTTCCGGGACCTTGTTGGGAAGTCCGTTGTCGTATGATCCTTCTCCCTCGGCGCCGACCGTACCGAAACCAGCGTTCTCTGGCCGCTTCACCACCTTCACAGGAGATGTGATGCCCTGGCCGTGCTTGCCGAGGCCAGAGCCGGACCCGACCTCGTAGTTCATGTGCCTCATCATATTTACTATCGTTGTGTTCTTGAAAACCGGGCTCTCAACAACAGGCTGGGGCTTCCATGTCGTTGCCGGATCGTAGTGCTGCCTAGTGCAGCGTTGGTGATGGTGTTGAGGAGAGGACGGACCTGCAGAGCCGGCGGGGACGAACGGGACGTGTCCGAAGAGGAGATCGCCGGGGCGCGTACACGCTTGTGTTGGGGCTGTGAGTTACAGCACATGCTATTAGGCTAAATCGAGTTCGTCCGAGTCTGTACAGGATAGCCGAAGTATAAGGTGATTCCTTAGTCGTTTTCCATCCAATCTCTAGGAGTTAAGTAGAATCCTAAACCAGATTGACTTGTGGTCTGGATCACGTCGTGTTGGGCAAGTTAGAAGGCCGTGTTGGACGTGAGGTCGGTTCATTGAGCCATATATATAAAGTAAAGGAAACGAGATTGAAAAGCTGTGAATTTGGGCAGCACCAAAACCATCATCTCTGTCCTTATTTTCCTAAGCTAGCTACTTCACGTTTTGATCTGGGAACTAACAATTGGTAATCAGAGTTTCGGCGTGGAAGCAGCCAGCATGTACGTATCTTCTCGGCGGAAGGAACTCATCGACGAGGATCGTGCGGTCCGGGGCGGAAGGTACTCGTCCAGGACGGGAGGAACTCATCCAGGGCGGAAAGAACACGCCCAGGACAGGAGGAACTCGTCCAAAAGCAGCCTGCATCAGCGATGGGGGACAAGACGAAGAGCCCAGCAGAAGCGTCCGGCGCCGCTAAATTACTTGCAGTGCCCGGGTCGCAGTACCCATGATTCGATCGTGAGAATTTCAAGGTCTGGCAGGTCTTGATGGAGTGCGCCCTCTGAGCCAATGAGTTGTGGGACGCCGTCGATCCCGGCGGTGATGCTTTCAAGAAAGATGGAGCAGAACATCGCAAGGATAGACAGACAGCATCAGCAATTTACTCTGTGATGCCAATGGATGTCTTGCAGCATCTGATCTCAAAGGAAACAGCCAAAGAAGCATGGGACGCCCTGAAGGTTCTGTACGAGGGGCATGCTCGTGTGAAGCAGGACAACCTGCAAACTATGATGAGGAGTTACGAGACACTGGTGATGGCTGATGATGAAACCGTAGATGCGTTCGCGTCACGGGTGGTCACACTTGTCAACGGAATTCGTGCGCTTGGTGAAAATCTGACTGAAACATCCGTTGTCCGGAGATTCTTGCGCGCTGCGCCTCCTCGGTATATGCAGATCGTGACTGCAATTGAGCAGTGCGTCAATTTGGCGACGCTTAGTATCGACGACCTAGTCGGGCGCTACAAGGCGCACGACGAACGTATGCGTTACAGCCAAGGAGATGCGAAGCATGATGAGCAAGTAATGCTCACCCTGGCACAGTGGCAAGCACTAAGCTTAAGGGAAAAGAAGGGAGGCAGCGAGGCATCCGGCAGCGGCTCGAAGCAGGACTGGGCACCACGAGATCAGAACAAGAAGGGCACCGGTGCCGACGGTGCTCCAAAGAAAAGGAAATTCGACAAGCACAAGATAAAGTGCCACAATTGTGGCCTGATGGGGCACTTCAAGTCGGAGTTCCGGAAACCCGTAAAGGAGCGGGCATATGTTGCCAAGAAAGGCGACAAGGATGAAGATCCGGCGAACCTCCTGTTATGTGAGATATGCGAGTACACGGAGGATGACACGTAGCCAGAGGAAGTCGAGACCGTCACACTTGTGGAAAAAAAAGTATATCTCCACGAGGAAGAAGAGAAGAGGGCCGGCAATGTTTGGTACTTGGACACAGGCGCTAGCAACCATATGACAGGGGACAGTGCGCAGTTCTTTGAGTTGAGTGCAGCAGTCAACGGAACAGTCAGGTTTGGCGATGGCACGACGGTCCCAATCAAAGGTAAAGGGACTGTCATCTTCGAGTCAAAGAGTGGTGAGCACAAGGTGCTTACAGATGTGTATTACATCCCCCATCTAAAGACAAACATTATAAGTCTAGGACAGCTTGAGGAGCGTGGGTGTAAAATTGTGCTCGAGGATGGATACCTATGGGGGTATGATCGCGAGAGAAAACTGATGATGCGTGTGAAGCGGTCGAGGAACAGGCTGTATGTTTTGAAC
Organism: Triticum urartu; assembly: GCF_003073215.2. Taxonomy (NCBI): domain Eukaryota; kingdom Viridiplantae; phylum Streptophyta; class Magnoliopsida; order Poales; family Poaceae; genus Triticum; species Triticum urartu. The sequence goes on from NC_053023.1 coordinate 613,576,223, forward strand.
CTAGACCGTGCTGATCCGGTGTGTCTGTTGGTAAACTTTGATGAAGAAGCTTGGAGGTGGCACTCACGCTATGGGCATCTTAATTTTCATGCCCTACGGCAGCTCGGCCAGAAGAATATGGTACGAGGGCTGCCATGTATAGATCATGTTGATCAGCTGTGCAATGGCTGCCTTGTTGGCAAGCAGCGGCGAGCCGCGTTCCCGAGGGAGGCAAAGTTTAGAGCTTCGAAGGTACTGGAGCTTGTTCATGGTGACTTGTGTGGACCAATCACACCAGCGACTCCTGCAGGGAAGAAGTATTTCTTGCTGATTGTTGATGATTTCAGTCGGTACATGTGGCTAGTACTACTGAAGACCAAAGATGAGGCTTTGGAAGCTTTCAGGAAAATCAAGACTGCCGCTGAAGTGGAGTCAGAAGAGAAGCTGAAAGCGTTACGTACAGATCGTGGTGGGGAATTTAACTCTAATGAGTTAAAGGTATACTGTGAGAAACATGGCATTAAGCGGTACTTGACGGCACCCTATACTCCGCAGCAAAACGGCGTTGTGGAGCGCAGAAATCAGACCATAGTTGCAATGGCAAGAAGTATGCTGAAAAGCAAGAAATTGCCAGGAAAATTCTGGGGAGAAGCCGTGACTACCACAGTGTATTTACTCAATAGAGCTCCGACGAAGAGTGTTGTTGGAAGAACGCCGTATGAAGCATGGTGCGGCAAAAAACCCACAATCGATCACCTCTGCACGTTCGGGTGCATAGCACATGTGAAGACCGTGGGAGGGCATGTTGGCAAGTTGGCAGACAGGAGCTCACCAACTATCCTACTCGGTTATGAGGCCGGGTCCAAAGCATATCGAGTCTACAATCCCATGACGAAGAAAGTGCAAGTGTCACGTGACTTAGTATTTGATGAAGAAAAGGCATGGAATTGGGACGACGCAGTAGTAGCAGATTGCCCCATGCAAGGTGATGATATTTTCGTTGTGACATATAATCACATCAACCATGCAGGCCATGACCATGACGACGATGGGCAAGGAGATGGCCATGATGTCGACGACGACGACGACCTAGGTGACGGTGCACCGGCTACTCCATCAGCACAAACAAAAGTGCCAAGTTATGGGTCGCCGAGCTGCTCCTCACCGTGGGTGGACGATCCATGGTGGACTGAAGACGGCGACACAGGATCAGCTACTGGTGGTGCAGCACCTAGTGCCACGGTCGACACGCAGCAGCCAACAATGTCCACAACAGTAGATGAAGACTCTCCAAGTTCAGTGGGACAAAGCACGGTGGCTGGGTCCCCTGAGCGGACTCCGGGAAGAGCAGCAACGCGGTGAAACTCCGGCGAGTCCTAGATCTCTACCCTATGGAGGCTCTTCGGAAGATCAATCCAGTGAGGATGAAAAAGGTCAGAAGGGAGTTCTACTCATCACAGAAGAACCAACCACGTTCGAGGAGGCGAATGAAGAAGAATCATGGCGTAAAGCTATGGATGACGAGCTTGGTTCAATCCAGGATAATGACACATGGAGTCTTGTTAATCTTCCTGATGGGCACAAAACAATAGGTCTCAAGTGGGTCTTCAAAGTTAAAAAGGACTCAGAGGGTGCCGTGGTGAAGCATAAGGCTCGTTTGGTAGCCAAAGGATATGTCTAGCAGCAGGGTGTAGATTTTGAAGAAGTATTTGCTCCAGTTGCACGAATGGAATCAGTACGGTTGTTGATTGCTCTAGCAGCCCAAGAAGCTTGGTTTTTACACCATATGGATGTGAAGTCTGCGTTTCTGAATGGAGAACTAGAGGAAGAAGTGTACGTGAAGCAGCCCACTGGTTTTATCAAGAAGGGAGAAGAGCATAAAGTATTCAAATTGCATAAAGCTTTGTATGACTTGCGACAGGCACCTAGGGCATGGAATACCAAACTTGATAGCACCTTGATTTCACTCGGTTTTGTGAAGTGTCCGCTTGAGCACGCTATGTACAAGAGAGGCACCGGTTCAGACTGTCTCCTTATTGGCGTGTATGTAGATGATATCTTGATCACAGGAGCTAATGAAAGGGAAATTGGAAGGTTGGAGAAGCAAATGAATGAATTATTTAAAATGAGTGATCTGGGCTTGTTAAGCTATTACCTCGGGATCGAGGTGCGTCAAAGTAAAGACGGGATCACGTTGTGCCAGGAGGCATATGCCTTGAAGATCTTGCAGAATTGTGGCATGGAGGATTGTAATCCTTCACAAACGCCTATGGAGGCGAGGCTGGAGTTGAGCAAGAGGAGAAAGGTGCCGACTGTTGATTCAACCGAGTACCGAAGTATTGTCGGAAGTTTACGATATCTTTTGAACACTAAGCCAGATTTGGCATACTCGGTTGGCATAGTAAGCAGGTACATGGAGAACCCTACCACTGAGCATTTGACTGTTGTGAAACAGATTTTGAGATATGTGAAAGGGACTCTGAAGTATGGCTGCAAGTACAAGAGGAAGAAGGAAGACAAATCACTTCTAGTGGGCTATAGCGATAGTGACTTGGCAGGGGATGTAGATGACCGAAAGAGTACATCGGGCGTTGCATACTTTCTGGGAGAAAATCTGATCACTTGGTTATCGCAGAAGCAAAAGGTGGTTGCCCTCTCATCTTGTGAAGCCGAATACATTGCAGCGGCGACAACGGCGTGTCAGGGAGTGTGGCTCAGTAGACTCCTTGCTGATTTGACGAACCAGCAGCCAGAACAAGTAAAGCTTAGAGTTGATAACAAATCCACAATATCACTGTTCAAAACCCCCGTTCATCATGATCGCAGCAAGCACATTGATATAAGGTACCATTACATCAGAGAATGTGTAGAAGAAGGCAAGGTGGAGGTGGATTATGTCAGCACTAAAGATCAACTCGCAGATATACTAAAGAAGTCGTTGGGAAGACTGAAGTTTCAGGAGATGCGCCAGAAGAGAGTCATGGCTATTAAGTAGTAGCATTTGTGCTTAGGGGGGTGAATGTGAGTTACAACACATGCTATATTAGGCTAAATCGAGTTCGTCCGAGTCTGTACAGGATAGACGAAGTATAAGGTGATTCCTTAGTCGTTTTCCATCCAATCTCTAGGAGTTAAGTAGAGTCCTAAACCAGATTGACTTGTGGTCTAGGTCACGTCGTGTTGGGCAAGTTAGAAGGCCGTGTTGGATGTGAGGTCGGTTAATTGAGCCATATATATAAAGTAAAGGAAACGAGATTGAAAAGCTGCGAATTTGGGCAGCAGCAAAACCATGGTCTCTGTCCTTATTTTCCTAAGCTAACTACTTCACGTTTTGATCTGGGAACTAACAGGGGCGACGGACGGCTGCCCGCCCCGCCGGACTCAGAGCCCGTGCAGTCGTCGTGGCGGTAGGTGGAGCCGCCGCTCGTCATGACGTTGCTCGACTCATCAGCGCCAGTGGAGGCCATGAGCACGTAAGTAGGATTGCTTCCCAGGTGGAGAATGGTGATTGGAGAGGGGAGGGACCGGTGAAACCGTTAAGGAGAGTGTCTGGTGCATTTCCCCGTCGACATTGCTCCCCTTATATAGGAAGTTAGAAACAAAGCTAGTTTGGTAACCTTTAACTGTAAGGAGGCCCCACTATGTTATATGCGGAAAGAAACGCAACAAGTTTGGCAACCTTTAACGCTAGGGTTAAGAAGGTGCCATCTGTTACTATATAGTAATGCGGAAAGAAACACGCAAGCGAATGTGTACGCGCACGAAATATCAATTTCGATTCACGTGCCAAAATTGCACGCGTAGTATGTATCGTGTTTGAATTAGACCGTTTTCAAGGGCTGCCTTCTTCGAATACAATGCATTTTCCCGCTACTGAACATGGTGTATAGCTGAATATCCCGCGCAATTCTGTCGCTTGCATGACTTATGAAACCGTGCTCTTTGAACATATATAATGCTTATAGTATAAATGCACATTCCGAAGATCAAATACAATTGTACATTCATCCTACTTCGTGTTCTTCTTTTCTACACTTATTCCTTTGGAGCATCTCCAATAGGTGCCCTATAATAGGGCACCAAAAGGTGGCTCAAGTAAATTTTGCAACATATAAAACTGTTTTCAAACAATACCAAAGACTTCCAACTTCAGTAGATGCCCTAAAAACAAATTATTGTTGTTGAAAGCGTATTGCATAAATCAATTCAACCAAACATCTACACATTGTATAGATTTAAACCTTAAACACAAACTTCACCATACTACTTTGATCAAACATAAAAGATCACAACTACTCTACTCGTCCGACAAATAGTCGGTGTCGACTGTGTTCCAATACGCCAGGGTCCCCTCTTGATCGGAGGTGAACTCCTCCTCCGATGACGGCGAAAGGTTGATCACTGTCGATGCGCCAGACTCGCCCCACTAGTAGAAAACAAGGTACTGATATGTCTTCGTAGTATCTACTTTTCCAAACACTTTTGCCCTTGTTTTGGACTCTAACTTGCATGATTTGAATGGAACTAATCCAGACTGATGCTGTTTTCAGCAGAATTGCCATGGTGTTATATTTGTGCAGAAATAAAAGGTCTCGGAATGACCTGAAAATCAACGGAGATTACTTTTGGAATATATAAAAAATACTGGAAGAAGAATCCATGTCAGGGGGCCCACACCCTATCCACGAGGGCGGGGGGCGCGCCCCTGCCTCGTGGGCCCCCTGACGCTCCACCAACCTCAACTCCAACTCCATATATTCTTGTTCGGGGAGAAAAAAAATCAGAGAAAAGGATTCACCGCAATTTACGATATGGAGCGCCGCCAAGCCCTAAACTCTCTCGGGAGGGCTGATCTAGAGTCTTTTAGGGGCTCCAGAGAGGGGAATCCGTCGCCATCGTCATCATCAACCTTCCTCCATCACCGATTTCATGATGCTCACCACTGTGCATGAGTAATTCCATAGTAGGCTTGCTAGATGGTGATGGGTTGGATGAGATTTATCATGTAATCGAGTTAGTTTTGTTAGGGTTTGATCCCTAGTATCCAATATGTTCTGAGATTGATGTTGCTATGATGTTGCTATGCTTAGTGCTTGTCACTAGGGCCAGAGTGCCATGATTTCAGATCTGAACCTATTATGTTTTCATGAATATATGTGAGTTGTTGATCCTATCTTGCAAGTCTATAGTCACCTACTATGTGTTATGATCCGTTAACCCCGAAGTGACAATAATCAGGACCATTACCGGTGATGACCGTAGTTTGAGGAGTTCATGTATTCACTATGTGTTAATGCTTTGGTCCAGTACTCTATTAAAAGGAGGCCTTAATATCCCCTAGTTTCCAATAGGACCCCGCTGCCATGGGAGGGTAGGACAAAAGATGTCATGCAAGTTCTTTTCCATAAGCACGTATGAATATATTCAGAATACATGCCTACATTACATTGTCGAACTGGAGCTAGTTCTGTGTCACCCTATATTATAACTGTTGCATGATCGATTGCATCCAATATAATTATCCATCACTGATCCAATGCCTACAAGCTTTTCATATATTGTTCTTCGCTTATTTAATTTTCCGTTGCTACTGTTACAATCACTACAAAACCCAAAAATATTACTTTTGCTACCGTTACCACTACTATCCTATTACTTTGCTACTAAACACTTTGCTGCAGATATTAAGTTTTCAGGTGTGGTTGAATTGACAACTCAGCTGCTAATACTTGAGAATATTCTTTGGATCCCCTTGTGTTGAATCAATAAATTTGGGTTGAATACTCTACCCTCAAAAACTATTGCGATCCCCTATACTTGTGGGTTATCAAGACTATTTTCTGGCGCTGTTGCCGGGGAGCATAACTCTATTCTTTGAGTCACTTGGGATTTATATCTGCTTATCATTATGAAGAACTTGAAAGATCAAATATCCAAGATTTTTTCCTCAACTACGAGGGAAGGTAAGGAACTGCCATCTAGCTCTGCACTTGATTCACCTTCTGTTTTGAGTAAAGTTGCAACACCTACACATGCTATTGATTCCGATAGGTCGCATGTTATTGATGATGCCACTTCTGCTTTGCATGATACTTATGATGAAACTACTTCTATGCATGATGATACTGTGCCACTAGGTGAATTTCTTGATGAACAACTTGAGAGAATGAAATTATTGAAACTGATAATATTGATGAAAGTGATGATGAAGATTCTCCCCCTAGATATGAATTGTCTGTTGGTCCCGAGGGTTATGTTATGGATGAAGAAACTGCTAGAGACTTCTTAGCTTGCTATGATATATCTGATCTTAAGAAATTATTAGCTAAGCTTAAAGAAAAGTCTTTGAATGCTAGAATGAAATATGACCCTGCTTTTTCTACTTCACCTATCTTTATTACTGATAAAGATTATGATTTCTCCGTCGATACTGAGTTAATTACCTTGGTTGAATCTGATCCTTTTTATGGCTACGAATCTGAAACTGTTGTGGCACATCTTACTAAATTAAATGATATAGCCACCCTATTCACTAATGATGATAAAACTCGCTATTACTTTATCCTTAAGTTGTTTCCGTTCTCATTAAAGGGTGATGCTAAGACATGGTTTAATTCTCTTGATCCTGGTTGTGTGCGTAGTCCCTAGGATATGATTTATTACTTCTCCGCTAAATATTTCCCTGCTCATAATAAACAAGCTGACTTAAGGGAAATATATAATTTTGTGCAAATTGAAGAAGAGAGTCTCCCACAAGCTTGGGGGAGGCTTCTCCGATTACTTAGTGCTTTGCCTGATCATCCTCTCAAGAAAAATGAAATACTTGATATCTTTTATAATGGACTAACTGATGCTTCCAAAGACCACCTGGATAGTTGTGCTGGATGTGTTTTCAGGGAAAGAACTATTGATCAAGCTGAATTGCTATTGAATAATATATTGAGTAATGAAAATGATTCGACACTTCCTGAACCAATTCTGAAGCCAACTCCGAAGAAAAGTGGTATTCTGTTTCTCAGTCCTGAAGATATGCAAGAGGCAAAGAAAACTATGAAAGAAAAAGGTATTAAAACTGAAGATGTTAAGAATTTACCACCTATTGAAGAAATACATGGTCTTAATTTGCCGTCTGTTGAAGAAACACATGGTCTTGATAACCCGACACAGGTAGTGAAGATAAATTCTCTCTATAGATTCGATAAATGTGAAATCCCATTTACTAAGTTTGCTAGCCCATGCTTAGATGAGTTTGATGACTTTATGGTTAAACAAGAAAACTTCAATGCTTATGTTGGTAGACAATTGAAACACAATGCTGATATGCTTGAACACTTGGGTGATTATATGGCTAATGTTAAATGTGAACTTAAACTTATTAGTAAACATGCTTCTATGGTTACCACTGAAGTAGAACAAGTGCTTAAAGCTCAGAATGATTTGCTCAGTGAATTAAATAATAAGAAGAATGATATGTTGTTAGAGTTATGACTAGAGGCGGTAAAATGACTCAGGAACCTTTGTATCCTGAGGGCCATCCTAAGAGAATTGAGCAAGATTCTCAGAGAATTAATATTGATGCACCTAGTCCTTCTAAAAGGAAGAAAAAGAAAAATGATAATACTTTGCATGCTTCTAGTGAACCTGTTATTGACACACCTGAGAATCCCAATAATATTTCTATTTCTGATGCTGAAACACAATCTGGTAATGAACATGAACCTAGTGATAATGTTAATGATGATGTTCATGTTGATGCTCAATCTAGCAATGATAATGATGTAGAGATTGGACCTGTTGTTGATCTTGATAACCCATAATCAAAGAATCAACGTTATGATAACAGAGACTTTGTTGCTAGGAATCACGGTAAAGAAAGAGAACCATGGGTTCAGAAACCCATGCCTTTTCCTCCTAAACCATCCAAGAAAAAGGTTGATGAGGATTTTGAGCGCTTTGCTGAAATGATTAGACCTATCTTTTTGTGTATGCATTTGACTGATATGATTAAAATGAACCCTTATGCTAAGTACATGAAAGATATTGTTACTAATAAAAGGAAGATACCGAAAGCTGAAATTTCCACCATGCTTGCTAATTACACTTTTAAGGGTGGAATACCAAAGAAACTTGGAGATCCAGGAGTACCAACTATACCATGCTCCATTAAAAGAAACTATGTTAAAACTACTTTATGTGATCTTGGAGCCGGTGTTAGTGTTATGCCTCTCTCTTTATATCGTAGACTTGATTTGAATAAGTTGACACCTACTGAAATATCTTTGCAAATGGCTGATAAATCAACTGCTATACTTGTTGGTATTTGTGAAGATGTGCCTCTTGTGGTTGCAAACGTTACCATTTTAACGGGCTTTGTTATTCTTGATATTCCCGAGGACGATAATATGTCTATTATTCTTGGAAGACCCTTTTTGAATACTGCATGGGCTGTTATTGATTGCACCAAAGGCAATGTCACTTTTCATGTTAATGGTAATGAGCATACGGTACACTTTCTGAGGAAACAACCTCAAGTCCACAGTATCAATTCTATTGGAAAAATTTCAACAATCACTATTGGAGGTTTTGAATTTCCTCTTCCTACTGTCAAGAAGAAATATGATATTCTTATTTTTGGGGACATGCATATCCCCGTTGAGGTAACCTAGTGTTATTCGAAAATTCTCCGGTTTCATGTTATTCGAAATGAGTTTGTTAACAAGACCTGATCAACCTTGTTAGTGGATTTCTTTTGATGAGCATGAGATGGATGAATTTAGAAATCACAACTCTCTGTGCCCTCTTTTCACTTTCTGATATTTATATTAAATAAAGCAAAAATAGTATTTTTCTGTCTATTTTCTGAATTATCCAAGCAATAAAAAATACCCCGAAAATAAAAGTTCTCCAAATGCCCTGAAATTTAAATATGATTTTTTCTAGAATATTTGAGAATATCTGGCACTGAAAACACAGCAGGGGGAGCAGCCACGTGCCCACGAGGGTGGAGGGTGCGCCCACCCCCTAGGCATGCCCCTGCCTCGTGGACCCCTACGTGGGTCCCCTCCACTTATTCCAGCCACCACACACTCCTTCTTCCTCCCAAAAAATCACCAACCAGCTCAAACCTGAGTTCTTGCTCATCTTGCTGCCATTTTCGATCTCATTGCTCAATGCTCCATTCACAAAACTGCTTTGGGGGATTGTTCTTTGGTATGTGACTCCTCCTATGGTCCAATTAGTTTTTGTTCTAGTGCTTTATTCATTGCGAATTTTTGCTGCTTAGGTGAACTTGTTCTTGAGCTTGCATGTCAAATTTATATGGTCAAAAGTAGTTTTAATGCATGATATAGCGTCTAGGCACTTGTAGGAGTAGTTTCTATCAATTTTGTTGAGTTTGGTTCAGTTTCATTTTAAGTTACTAAAAATTTCAGAAATTTTTAGAAAAAGATGAAGAGATTTTTAGGGGCTCATCGAGCCGAAGCTCGAAGGATAAGCAAGATGAAGAGAACAAGAAGCCCAAGTATAATATCCCTCGTACTGCAGAGGTTGGGCCATGTGAATGGCCTTGTGATGAGTTCTTGAAAGAGGCCGAGATTCATGAAGATTTTATCATTTGGCTGAGAATGCAGGCCTTACCACCTTCCTCCACGACCAGCGTGAACAGTATCTCTTACTCACCAATATCTTTGTGCAAAATTTTCATTTCCATGCTAGGAGATCACCACCTTCGGTGGAATTTTATTTATATGATGTGCATAAGGAGATGTCACTTTATGATTTTTGCCGGGTCTGTTTGATACCCTTTGAGGGCAGCATAGAGGAACCACATCGTAATGATGTGGAGGGATTTATTGATATGATTACTATAGGGGAAACGAGGAAAGTTTTCGGTGCGAGAATCACTAGCATACATTTTCCTGTTTTACGTTACTTCGCAATATTTGCTAGTAGATGCTTAATTGGTCGCGGGAACTGTGGGAACCTTAGCTCCTGATATTGCTATTTTGCGCCATGCCTTGTTTAATGATACTACACTACTAGGGAAAACCCTAGTAGTAGCGCGGGTTTTGAGGCTAGCAGCAGCGCGGGTGGCCGCCCTACTAATAAGGCGCTATAGCTATCTTATAGTAGTAGCGCGGTCCTTACCCGCGCTACTACAGTTGACGATATCAGCAGCGCTTTTTATGAACACGCTACTATTACTTAGCTATAGCGATTTCACAGTCCCTCGCTACTGCTATATCTTTCATAATTTCCCCCCCGTACCCCTTTCCCTTTCAGTTTCCCTTTTAGATACTAGATACTAGGTACTGCTAGTAGATATCAAATTCATAAACCGTTACTAGGTAGTACTCCCTTCGTTCCAAATTACTCGTCGTGGTTTTAGTTCAAACCACAACGAGTAATTTGGAACGAGGGGAGTACTAGATAACAATTTAATGCATAGTCAACATGCATCCTCAAGCAGTACAAGGTCATATCTATGGCGATCATCATATGTAGTTCAAGATGATATCGACGACGATCATCATATGTAGTTCTAGATGATATAGCCACACACACATATGTAGTTCTAGATGATATCAAAGACAATCATCATCCTCAAGCCTGGGCGGTTGGTGTTCCTGATAGTAATTAGGATGGCCTGTCCAACACGAAGATTCTTGCCATCGAGGAATTTCTTCCACCCAACCGAGTTTAAGTGTGTGTGACCTTCCGTGTCCATGTGGTAAGTACAGGTTGTGACGGAGCCCCTTGCAGTAAGGCGTAGTCCAGCTGAGCCTTCTTCATCAGGCTCGATACCATAACTCACAGATATGTCTTTGCCAATTTCTGAATAAGAAAAACATTTCAATTAATAAATAGCCTCGCAAATAAGTACACATGGATTATCTACACTATTAATAGTTTCCTTAGATTCTACACTAATAAGCATGTGATCGAACTCTACACTAAAACATATCATCGACTAGATTCCACACAACATACCATATCATTGGACTGTACACTAAGTATTTCATCGGATAATTTGCATTTGTAAGTATAACATACCATATCATGTCGATCAACCATGGTATTTGTCAGGCGGGTCACGAATGGCACCCCGACAAAGTCAGCATGTGGCATAATTATGTCCCACAGGTTGGACACCTCCTCCTCGCTCAGCCTTGTTCTTTGAGCTATGATGGCTTCATGAAGTGGGTCCCCATCATCTTCATCGAGTGGGTCCTCATTATCTTCATCATCTTCGTCATCTTCGTCATCTTCCACCAGGTTGAGATAAATGACAGCCAGCTTGGGTCTTTCTGCTTTGAAGGAGAAGCTGATCAACTCACCACCAGTAAGACGCATGCGAGCGACGAAACGGGCCCATCCATCTCCTCCAATCTGCGACGTATTGCGTCCTTTCTCGACCTCCATAGTGTATGGCCCCTAGGAGCCTCAAATGTCACAGTGTCTCCTGTCAGCTTGTTGAATTTCAACCTCACATTGCATGGGACGATCTGTGTAAAATAAGCAAAATGACACAATGCAGTAATGCCAACACTAAAAATAAAATAGTTATTACATTTCATCAAATTTCTTACCACCGCATGACAAAAACCCGGCTGGAAGTAGATGCCGAACAGCTTGCCAGTTGCAAGGCTGCTGGCGCACCTTGACTTGCACAGTCGACATAGTGGTGGTGGTGGTGGCGCCATTTTTCCTAAAGCAATATGAGCAAAGGATTAATGACCCACTTCACAGGAAAGAAAAAAAGTAGCATGAGATATTTTTAGTTCTTCCGCGAGAAGCAATTTGATGGACAATTATAATCCTAAGATCTAGTAACATATTAGATGACAAGGTACCACCTACATTTTGCCAAAAAGTAACTAAATCAACTAAATTAAAATGTTCTAAATCAACTAAATGAAAATGTTCTAAATCAACTAAATGAAAATGGTGCATACTAAATCAACTAAATGAACTAGCCTAGTAAATCAACTAAATCAAAATGTTCTAAATCAACTAAATCAACTAGCCTACTAAATCAACTAAATCAAAATGTTCTAAATCAACTAAATCAACTAGCCTACTAAATCAACTAAATCAAAATGTAGGGAGGACAGAGGAGGAGGCCGGTACCGAGTCCAGCAAGGAGGAGGAGGTGACGGCGGCGCAGAGGGAGGAGGGGCGACGGGGGAGGACCGGCGCGGGGGATTGAGAGGGATCCAGTGAGTGTGTGACTGTGAGTGGATCGGATAGAGGAGATGGGGTGGGAGATGGAATGGCTTAGCAGTAGCGCGCTATAGAGAAGGACGCTACTGCTAAACTACCTAGCAGCAGTGCCTTCCACAAAGAAGCACTACTGCTATGTGTCAGCATGTAAAAATAGACTTATAGTTCAATGTATCAAAAATACATTGATCATCAACGATCTTTTTGTGTACAATCTGATTTGTCAATATGAGTCCTCACTGGTTTAGGGATCCACAAATTCTACACATAGAGTTCAATGAAGACCAAGTGCTTGTCAAAGTTTGAGAAGTAACATATTTAAGGTGGTAGAAACTCTCTTCACGGAGCAAGGTGGGACTAAATTTTTGTAGTAAACTTAGCAGTAGCGCTTATTGGCGAAATGCGCTGCTGCTATGCTACGTAGCAGTAGCGCCCGTTGTTATAACGCGTTGCTGCTATAGCTAGCCTCGCGGCGACCTCGTGGGAATTATAGCAGTAGCGCGTCTTTCAGCTGGCGCGCTACTGCTATATATATTTCAGCAACGAGTTATTCTTGAGCTCGCTACTGCTAATTATCAGCAACGCCTTATTTTAAAGCGTGCTGCTGATAAGATTCTGTGTATAGGCTTTTCCCTAGTAGTGCTACTTTCAGATTAGGTGCTATTGTTGCTAGATGGTTAAATTTGAACCGTACAAAGGGCCCCGTCCTCGGAGGCATCTTTGCCTCGCGCCTTGCTGCACACTTTAACATACCTATTAGGCATTATGAGAAAGAGGAAAAGTTGCTGCCTAATATTTTTCTAGATTATAAGAGCATGATAGCGCATGCTTTTATTGTTAAGAATAAGAAAAAGATGCTTAACTATAGACTGATTTTTGGTAAGAATAACTTTGAGACTATTACCTTGCCTGTTCCCTCTTTGTTTCACATATTTTTAGGCAAGTACCTTGTTTTGACGGAGGAAGTTTATGCATACTGGAGCGTGACACCAGCTCCAAAGCCTGAGCCGGAACCACCCCTGGACCCTTATCGACAGTCAGTTTACCAGTGGGATCCGGAGGATATCGCCAACCAGTGGCACCCAGAGGACACTCCTCCTTACACAAGAGAGGCCCACTTTGATCCATGGGCATAGACCAAATTAGGCCAAAAGCCTAAGCTTGGGGGAGTATGCATCTCTCACCGACATTACATTCATGTTCACACACTCATGCCAATTGTCGGTGCTCATACTTTTTCATTGTTTCATCCATGCTAGTTTATTTTGTTTTTAAGATTTCTTCGTGTGTGTTTGAAAACCCTCAAGAAAAAAACAAAAAAAATATTTGTAGCTTTTAGTTAGTTTACTTTCCATGCCTGTAGTAGTAGTAATTAAAAAGAAAACCCCAAAAGATTTCTCGTTCTTCTTTTGCTTGTTGGGAGCTTTCCCTTGTAAATAGTTTTGTTTCTTTTCTTTCCTTTGGGGGCCGAGAGAAGAAGACCATGATTAAAGTGTTGAGTGGCTCTCATATGCATTATTGTTGATCTAACAAAGAGCCCATATTACCTTGTCTTCTCTCTTGAATTGAATGCTTGCAGATTCCAGCTTAGTCCAATGCACGTGCACTATTATTGTTATCCACACCGTTCGGTCGTGCAAGTGAAAGGCAATAATGATGATTATATGATGAACTTATTAAGATGAGGAAAGCTGGTATCACCTCGACCTCTCTTGTTTTCGTAAACATGATTAGTTCATCGTTCCTGATTTAGCCTATTATGAAAGAAACATATTTGCAATGACAATTAGAGATTGTAGTTGCTTATGCCATGCTTAATTAGTTAGGAGTTTATAATGGTTTACCTTGCGTGCCAACTTGCTAAATGGTTGCGATGTGCTATGATAGGGTGGTATCCTCCTTTGGACGATTCGAGCGGCTTGACTTGGCGCATGTTCACGCATGTAGTTGAAACAAAATCAACATAGTCTCTACGATATTTATGTTCATGGTGAATTATATCCTACTCATGCTTGCATTCGGTGTCGATTAATTTTAATGCATGTTCATGACTGTTGTCGCTCTCTAGCTGGTCGCTTCCCAGTCTTTTTCTAGCCTTCACTTGTACTAAGCGGGAATACTGCTTGTGCATCCAATTCCATAAACCCCAAAGTTATTCAATATGAGTCCATCATACGTACCTATATACGGTATCTACATGCCGTTCCAAGTAAATTTGTATTTGCCAAACTCTAAACATTCAAATAAACATTTTGTTTTGTATGCTCGAATAGCTCATGTATCAACTAGGGCTGTCTGTATGCTCCATGCTAGGCGGGTTATTCTCAAGAGGAGTGGACTCCGCTCCTCATTCACGAGAAAATGGATGGTCACCGGGATGCCCAGTCCCATGCTCAAATCAAATCAAAATAATTGCAAACAAAACTCCCCCAGGATTGTTGTTAGTTGGAGGCACCCGTTGTTTCGGGCAAGCCATCGATTGATGCTTGTTGGTGGTGGGGGAGTATGAACTTTACCATTCTGCTTGGGAACCTCCTATAATGTGTGTAGCATGGAGGATGTCGAGATCTCTCAGTTGTTATGTTGACAATGAAAGTATACCACTCAAAATATTATTCATATCTATTTCAAAACCGAGCTCTTGCACCTCTACAAATCCCTGCTTCCCTCTACGAAGGGCCTATCCATTTACTTTTATGTTGAGTTATCATCCTCTTATTAAAAAGCACCAGTTGGAGAGCACCGCTGTCATTTGCATCCATTACTGTTAGTTTACATTGAGTATGACTATGACTGGATCTCTTTTACCATGAATTACAATGTCTAGTCAATCCTTGATCCTTAAAGGTGCTCTGGATTTATGTTCTGCGGTCTCAGAAAGGGCTAGCGAGATACCGTCTTGTTATATCATATCATGATTGTTTTGAGAAAGTGTTGTCATCCTAGATTTGTTATTATTGCTCGCTAGCTGATTATGCCATTGATATGAGTAAACATGAGACCTAAATGTTATTGTGAATATGGTTAGCTCATAATCTTTGCTGAAAACTTGAGTGCAGGCTTTACATATTTACAACAATAAGAGCAAACAGAGTTTGTAAAAGTTTTTCTTTATCACTTTCAGTTTATCAACTGAATTGCTTGAGGACAAGCAAAGGTTTAAGCTTGGGGGAGTTGATACATCTCCGTCGTATCTACTTTTCCAAACACTTTTGCCCTTGTTTTGGACTCTAACTTGCATGATTTGAACGGAACTAACCCGGACTGACGCTGTTTTCCACAAAATTGCCATGGTGTTATTTTTCTGCATAAATAAAATTTCTCGGAATGACCTGAAAATCAACGGAGATTATTTTTGGAATATATAAAAAATACTGGAAGAAGAATCCACGCCAGGGGGCCCACACCCTGTCCACGAGGGTGGGGGCACGCCTACCCCCCTGGGCGCGCCCCCTACCTCGTGGCCCCCCTAATGCTCCACCGACCTCAACTCCAACTTCATATATTCGTGTTCGGGGAGAAAAAAAATCAGAGAAAAGGATTCATCGCGTTTTACGATACGGAGCCGCCGCCAAGCCCTAAACTCTCCCGGGAGGGCTGATCTGGAGTCCTTTCGGGGCTCTGAAGAGGGGAATCCGTCGCCATCGTCATCATCAACCTTCCTCCATCACCAATTTCATGATGCTCACCGCCGTGCGCGAGTAATTCTATCATAGGCTTGCTGGACGGTGATGGGTTGGATGAGATTTATCATGTAATCGAGTTAGTTTTGTTAGGGTTTGATCCCTAGTATCCACTATGTTCTAAGATTGATGTTGCTATGACTTTGCTATGCTTAATGCTTGCCACTAGGGCCCGAGTGCCATGATTTTAGATCTGAACCTATTATGTTTTCATGAATATATGTGAGTTGTTGATCCTATCTTGCAAGTCTATAGTCACCTATTATGTGTTATGATCCTTTAACCCCGAAGTGACAATAATCGGGACCATTACGGGTGACGACCGTAGTTTGAGGAGTTCATGTATTCACTATGTGTTAATGCTTTGGTCCGGTACTCTATTAAAAGGAGGCCTTAACATCCCTTAGTTTCCAATAGGACCCCGCTGCCACGGGAGGGTATGACAAAAGATGCCATGCAAGTTCTTTTCCATAAGCACGTATGACTATATTCAGAATACATGCGTACATTACATTGATGAACTGGAGCTAGTTCTGTGTCACCCTATGTTATAACTGTTGCATGATCGATCACATCCGACATAATTATCCATCACTGATCCAATGCCTATGATCTTTTCATATATTGTTCTTCGCTTATTTACTTTTCCGTTGCTACTTTTACAATCACTTCAAAACCCAAAAATATTACTTTTGCTACCATCACCACTACTATCATATTACTTTGCTACTAAACACTTTGCTGCAGATATTATGTTTCCAGGTGTGGTTGAATTGACAACTCAGCTACTAATACTTGAGAATATTCTTTTGCTCCCCTTGTGTCGAATCAATAAATTTGGGTTGAATACTCTACCCTCGAAAACTGTTGCGATCCCCTATACTTGTGGGTTATCAGGTACTAGTCCCAGTTCCAGAAGGCCTTTAGTCCCGGTTCTGGATCCGGGACAGAACTGTCAGGACTAATGCCCAAAACCTTTAGTCTTGGTTTGCTTACGAACCGGGACTAAAGGAGCTCCACGTGGCCGCTGTGGGGCACCCAGGGAGGAGGACCTTTAGTCCCGGTTGGTAACACCGGCCGGGACTAAAAGGTAGCCACGCGTCAGCACCTCCCAGGCGCTGGTTTTTTTTAAAAGGGGGTTTAGGGGTTTTGGAGGGTTTAGGTGTTTCATATTGTGTTAGTTATAGCTACTACATATAGAGAGAAGTGACATCTCTTTCTCCGTTCTTGGTCCACGGTAGCTACTACATATAGAGAGAACTCAATGGTAGCTAGTAATCAAATGAAGGAACCATTAATTACACAACATCATGATCATGAACATATATAGAGAGAAGTGACCTCTTTTTCTCCATGCTTGGTCGAACAACAAGTTTTCGTATATCTATCCGGCGCTACTACATATATACAATATAACATCTATACGATCCCTGACATCATATACCGAAAATCCATTTGAATTTCCACATGGTATTCTCCCTTTTCATGTATGACATGGTCAAGAAAGAATCCCGCTAATTCCTCTTCAATTGCTCGTATGCGGTCATGTGGTAGGAGTTCATTCCGCATCTGCCAGATCTAATTTAAAGAAAGGGGTCAATACATATATATGAATGAAACTCAACACAATTGATGGTAATAAAATAAAATTCTGGATATTGTTTATGTACTTCATATTGTTTGTCAGAGTAGCCCCGCTCAGAGGTCGAGTGGCGAATGAACTCGCAAACATAGTATCCACATAAATTATTGCCGCCTTCCTGCCACAAGCACTTTACGAGAATAGAGTTCAATCAAACTGATAATCAAGCATGATAAATGTTATTGATGAAACTAGAATCAATGAGAGATGCGCGGAACTAGATAGTACTACTTACTTTGGGGTGTGTAAATCGCAGCTCCTTCTGTAGACCCGGAACCATTCCGGTTTCCAAACCCTGCCAGGCAAAGAAAATGATTACTTGATATCAGGAGAGGCTTCACATGATCGTATATAAATATCTCTACTACCTCATCCATTTCAAACTATACATCATCGTCCGCGTAATCACCAAGAGTGGTACCGGGTAGTAGCCCCAGATGATTAGCGATATCGCTAGACACCTTGAGCGGGGGGAACGATTGCTTCTCCTGTAAGCCGAGCTGGGGAATTGTTTTCCCACTTCTTCGTTTTGCTTCTAATCTTGCAGTTCTGGTAGTACTTCTCGGCTGCCGCGCTTCATCATATGTCCTTTCAATACAACGGTCATAGTTGGATTGTGGCGGAGGCGATGGTGGTCGCTTAAGGGCATCCAGAGTGCGCTTCGCTTTCACCGGATCTACTATTTCCTTCGGAGGTGGACGTTTCCATTCAAAATGGGCCTGCACTTCGGCAGCACTGATGTCCTCGTTTTCCTCGTCAGTCCTCTCATATGGTAACTTTGCAGGAGCCTTGAGGCTTGGACCAAATTTGAATTTCTTTCTGCCCCTGGTACTGCTAGCCGCCGGAGCGGCGACGTCTCTCTTCCTTCGTTGCTGAGGCGGTGGAGTCTGCTGACGCATCTGAGGAGGCGGAGTGCGCTGACGCGCCAGAGGAGGCGGAGTCTGTTGACGCGCCGAAGACAGCTGAGGCAGAAGAGGACTCTGCTGTGGGGCCTCATCCAGCTGACGCGCCGGAGGTGGCGGAGGAGGAGGAGGCAGAGTCCAGTTTGGAAGTTTGATGTACTCCTTTCTCCATAGACAGCTAGTCCTTAAAGCATTTTCCAGATGAATCTCCCCTTCACTTGTAGGGTAGTAAAGCTCCAGCTCCTCAAATCCCTCCATTTATTTCATCCACCGTTAGAATTGCATAGTGATACGTCTCCAACGTATCTACTTTTCCAAACATTTTTGCCCTTGTTTTGGACTCTAACTCGCATGATTTGAATGGAACTAACCCAGACTGATGATGTTTTCAGCAGAACTGACATGGTGTTATTTTTGTGCAGAATAAAAAGTTCTCGGAATGACCTAAAACTTCACGGAGATAACTTTTTGAATTACTAAAAATATTGGCGATGGAATCAACACCAGGGGCCCACACCTTAGCCACAAGGGTGGGGGGCGCGCCCTCCGACCTTGTGGGCCCCCTGGACCTCTACCGACCTCAACTTCAACTCCATATATTCTCTTTCGGGGAGAAAAAATTCTTAGAGAAGGATTCATCTATTTTTACGATACAGAGCCGCCGCCAAGCCATGTTCTTCCTCGGGAGGGCAGATTCTGAGTCTGTTCGGGACTCTGGAGAGGGGAATCCATCGCCATCGTCATCATCAACCATCGTCCATCACCAATTTCATGATGCTCACCGCTGTGCGTGAGTAATTCCATTGTAGGCTTGCTAGACCGTGATGGGTTGGATGAGATTTACCATGTAATCGAGTTAGTTTTGTTAGGGTTTGATCCCTAGTATACACTATGTTCTAAGATTGATGTTGCTATGACTTTGCTATGCCTAATGCTTATCACTAGGGCCCGAGTACCATGATTTCAGATCTGAACCTATTATGTTTTTATGAATATATTTGTGTTCTTGATCCGATATTGCAAGTTATAGTCACCTACTACGTGCTATTGTTGGGGAAGGTAGTAATTTCAAAAAAATTCCTACGCACACGCAAGATCATGGTGATGCACATCAACGAGAGGAGAGAGTGTTGTCCACATACCCTCGTAGACCGAAAGCAGAAGCGTTAGCACAGCGCGGTTGATGTAGTCGTACGTCTTCACGATCCGACCGATCAAGTACCGAACGTACGGCACCTCCGAGTTCAGCACACGTTCAGCTCAATGACGTCCCTCGAACTTCGATCCAGCCGAGTGTTAAGGGAGAGTTTTGTCAGCATGACGGCGTGGTGATGATGTTGATGTTCTACCGACGCAGGGCTTCGCCTAAGCACCGCTACAGCAATATCAAGGTGGACTATGGTAGAGGGGGGCACCGCACACGGCTAAAAGATCAAATGATCAATTGTTGTGTCTATGGGGTGCCCCTGACTCTGTATATAAAGGAGCAAGGGGGGTGCGGCCAGCCAGGGAGGAGGCGCGCCAGGAGGAGTCCTACTCCCGCCGGGAGTAGGACTCCCCCGTTTCCTAGTTGGATTAGGACTTGGGAGGGGGAAAGAGTGGAGGACAAGAAGGAAGGGGGGGGGGGCGCCGCCCCCTTCTCCTTGTCCTATTCGGACTGGGGGGGAGGGCGCGCGGCCCAGCCCTAGCCGCCTCTCCTCTCTTCCACCTAGGCCCACTAAGGCCCATTAAGTCCCCGGGGGGTTCCGGTAACCTCCCGGTACTCCGGTAAAATCCCAATTTCACCCAGAACACTTCTGATATCCAAACATAGGCTTCCAATATATCAATCTTCATGTCTTGACCATTTTGAGACTCCTCGTCATGTCCGAGATCACATCCGGGACTCCGAACAACCTTTGGTACATCAAAACATATAAACTCATAATATAACTTTCACCAAAACGTTAAGCGTGCGGACCCTACGGGTTCGAGAACTATGTAGACATGACCGAGACACGCCTCCGGTCAATAACCAATAGCGGAACCTAGATACTCATATTGGCTCCTACATATTCTACGAAGATCTTTATCGGTCAAACCGCATAACAACATACGTTGTTCCCTTTGTCATCGGTATGTTACTCACTACAAAAAAAATACACTTCCGTGATGATACGTGTTTGTCACAGTAGGTCGCGTTTTTTGTCATGGATGTAAATCCATGACAAATTTATGACCGAATCAAGATAGTCATACCTGTGCTGTCGTAGAAGTGTTCCATGACATTACCAAAATTATCATCACGGAAGTGTCCACTTCCATGACGATAAATCGTGCGTCACAAAAGTGCTTTCGTCAAGGGTGACCGACACGTGGCATCCACCGTAACGGAACACCGTTAAGCTATCGGGTCGGGTTTTGGATCTGATAACCCGTTAATAGCCACGACCAATGGGAAATTTCCACGTGTAAAATTCTTATTGGCTAGACGAAACACGTGTCAGCTCGTCAGTGGGTCAGATAGGCGCCTATGATACGTCGACACGTGGCACGACCCAACAGAGGCCCATTCCTGTGAAAAGGCCGGCCCATTTGACTTGGTCAAAAGGTGGCGGGCCGGCCCATGTAAAGCCTGTTAACGGCCTGTTCGCATATAGCCCATTTACAGCCCGCTAACCTAAGGCCCGTTACGCCCTATCCGAATTAGGCCCAGTAGCGTCATCTGGTCCACCCAATATGATTCCAGCCCGTTTTCACTTCTGGCCCATGTATGGCCCATGACGTCTTTCAGCCCATATGAGGCCATATGTAACTCTTGGCCTATAAATGGCCCGTGGTGAAACTGGCCCGTAATGAACAGTGTATCACTTTACACCCATTAACGGCCCATGGTGAAACTGGCCCATAATGAACAGTGTATCACTTTATACCCATTAACGGCCCATTATTCCGTTGGGCCGTTTCCAGCCCATGTTATCTTTCGGCCTTCTCAGAGCCCATTTATTCTTGGGCTCATTTCCAGCATTCGTTTACTTACGGCCTGTTACTGTCATTTTCTGCTTGTGGGCCAAATTCAGCCCGTGGTTACAGTTGGCCCATTTGTGGTCCATTAATACGCTGGGCCATTTTCATAGCGTCATCAAATACGGTCTATTAATGATGGCCTGTTATGGTCGGCCCATGAACGGACAATTCCAACTCTAGCCCATTTACGGCCATAATGCGGCCTGTATTGGCCCATGTTTGGCCATCGATCATACTGCCCGTATAAGGCACATTGATGATACGGCCCGTAGAAGGCCCATTGTTTCTACGGCCCGTAGAAGGCCCATTGTTTCTACGGCCCGCAGAAGGCCCACTGTTTCTACGGACCGTAGGAGGCCCAGTGTCACTAAAGTAAATATTAGCCCATGGTTATTGTGGCCTAGTTTTAAAAAATAGGTTATTGCAGCCACTAGCAAACTGCGGAAAAAGAACTGCAATGACTAGAAGCAAACAAATAAACAAGACAACGATGAAATAAATAAGCAAGCAACTTACGCTAGGCTATCACGGCTATCACACATATTACATCCACTGGGCATGAAAGTTTGCCACCAGTGCAAATAAACGCGCCGACAAAAGAATATACAAAACTGAGAGCACTTCAGAAGGCACTAGGCCTGGCCAGGTCACCCCCCCCAAACAGCTGAAGAAGCTGAGTAGACCTCAGTTGTTTCAATGATAGATGCATCAACACTAGATTTAAGGCATGATGGTGTGCACGGCAGTCCTCTGACATCTTCATTGCATCTTTGACTTCAATTCGGAGCTGAGCTAAAGCAAGCCTTTCCGCTTTAAGTTGAGACTGAAGAAGTCGAACTAATTGAGGCAGTGACTGCATAGAGGTTGTCTCACACCTGCTGGTGAGTATCTTCAACTCACTGTCTTCATCAAGACAGGACCTTGGGGTCATCTCACTGTCCTCAAGATGGTTTGGCTCACTATCTTCCCTAAAGTTTTTCCTGGCGTAAGAGATACGAGTCTGAAAGAGAAACAAGGAGACACGTAATAGGTTTCACAATTATATAAGCAAATAAATGGATCTGTTCTGCATAAGGAACATGTTTTTACAACTACAATTTGAAACTGGTAGTTGTTGCAAACATCCAATCAGATGTAAACAGCAAAGCAAACAACAGTGGAGGAAATGATGCTTATCCAAATCTATACTAGAACAAAGTTTGAAGGCTTGAGAAGGATGAACTTACATTACATGTTAACACGGGCTGGACAAAGCCCTTCTCCATGTTGATGGAAGGATAGTTCAATAAATTCCCCAAAGAAAATTCTTTATAAGCGTTACCATTATTCTACATTTTGCAAAGAGTAAATATAGATCAAATAATATTGGAAGAAACAGAGGATAATGAAGCTCGGGTGCAGACTTATGATACATAATCAAATAGCAATTAATTAAGTACATCATTACAAGGCAAAAGGGAGAGAGGTACTGACAACAGCAATGCAAAGCCCATTATTGTTTTGAGATCGTATGATCCTTTGAGCAAGGAGATTCATCTGAAATTAGTTTTCATACAAGAGAGAAGGTAAGGCACAAGAAGAAATTTAGGAGTTCAAATTTTGAATTGATATCATAGACAGTACCTGACGCTGGGCTCCCAGCAGTTCTAATATGGGTTTGGCCACTGGAGTAGGGGTAAAGTGTGGTACAATTGGGCCTGTGTTTTCTATGGCTGCTGATCTATCTGATTTAACAGGTATCACTACCTTTTCCAAATACCTAGTTTGTACTCCTTGACGACCTGCACTCACCCTCTTCCTTTTGGACACCTATTACGAAAGAACAACATTTCACTGGAAAAACATAGTGTGACAACACATGGAATAGGTACAGAAAATGGATAGGTATGGCATATACTCATATATGATGCTTAAACTAAGCAGATGGTGTAACAAAGTAGAAGTAATGCAAGAGGTCAGAAGCAAAATATGTGCGACCAATACAACTTTGCAAAGTTAGAGAAAGCACCTTGATGGCTGAATAAGATAGGCCATCCTCCACCATGCCAAGTTTGTTAGGCAGTGGATCATTCCGCAATATTCCTCTCGTGCACCCATTCTCACATTCATTTTGATAATGTTCAATATCTGACATGCATGAAAACATAAAAACAAGTGAGATTTTCTTGGTAATGCAGAAGTGATTCTAATCCAATACTGCCTCCCTATAAACCCCTTTGTGCTATCTCTGCAATTCTTTTAAAAGATGCCATGCATGCTGTAATTTGTTGTGTGCATTAATATAATGTGGCCTACTACTCAAAATATGATTGCTCCATAAGTGATGACACTTCACAGATGATAGCTTCAACATATAGTAAAGAAGAACAAGTCGACCTGACCTGACAGATTCAAAATATACTAAGGGAGAACAACTCGACCTGACCAGTCGGCCGCAAGAGAAGAGTATCATCTTAAAGAAGAGCAGAAGAGCAAGCAGATTGAAGATATTACAAGTCTTTTAATACAATGTTGGTTGGCCACCCATGATGAACAAGAGCGCACAGAGAAATACTATTCTTTCCGGTCTCTCCATATGTGGCTCACATGCATTTCGAAACTAAAGTAGGAACATTTAGCTAACCAATTAAACATCTCTCAGTTTTACTAATATCAGAAATAATATCAGATATGAATTTGTACAACTAAGCTTGTTTAGCTCGATGGGTGGAGCAGTGCTATTATGACACGAACCACGTAGGCTGATTGTGGTCATCATAAAATGGGGAAAACATAAGCATGATGAGTACAGTGTTGACCGTGGCAGTGGAATGGCAGATCTGAAGCTGCAAACCGCACAAAGGGTAGTTAGAAACCGATGTTTTCTTTGAAATAACAACTAAGATTTGGTATGGACAAGAAAGTACGGTCAACAAGTGACAAAGAAATGCAATTATGCTGTCTCTCTATATGTCGCGACATGCATTTGGAAACTCAAGTGGGACCTTTAGCTAACCAATTAAATGTGTCGGTTAACTAATATCAATATCATATCACAATCATATTTGAACAACTAAGCTTTCGAATTCTGAGTGTTGTGTTGTTTAGCTTGAAGGGTGGAGTAATGCTAGTATGACAGAAAGCACCTACGCAGATCATAGTAGAGTAGATAAAAGGGGAAAACCCTAAGCATCAAGAGAAAAATCAGGAAAGTGGAACTAGCTGGACCAGTGGGTGGTGCACATGCTTTTCGAAACGAATATAGGAACATTAGGTGACCAATTAAACGTTATCCGTTTTAGTGATATGAGCATCATATCAGATTAGTATTTCAACACGTAAGCTTTGGGTTGAGGTCTTGAGGAGCAGTGCTAGCATGACACGAAGCACCTATGATGATGGTAGTGAATATAAAGGGGGGAAACCATAAGCTTTACGAGTATAGTGCCCGTGCCATGGCGGATCTGAAGGTGCAAACCGGACAAAGCTACTTCGCAACCAATGTTTGCTTTCAACTAGCCACTACGATTTGGTACGAACAAGAAAAGTACAGTAAACAAATTACGATCTATTTTCTGGGTGAGATCAATAACTTAAGCACATATGGAAGAGTACCACCTCTCTTGCGACACCGTGTAGGCCTATGCTGATACGTTGAGGGTGCTGCGGTTGCGATGGCTGTTGGCGGCGGGGAAGAAGACTTTAGACCACAGACGGCCGGGTCGGGGGATATATCCTGTTGCCGCGGACGAGGCGGTCATAGGAGCGGCAATGGCAAGGTGGACGACAGCGCCGATGAAGCGAGAGGAGGCGATGAAAGGATGCTGGTCCAGCGCCGTGGATGAGAGACATCCATCTCTTGCAGTGGACACCGGGGTAGGGGTAGCGGCTCCGGCAAGGTGGAGGATGGGTTGGAAGACATAGGAGGCTGGCCGCAGTGCGGAGGTTGTCGTGTCGCCGACGGTGTATGAATGGGGAAATGGAAGGGAGGGGAGGGGGGATCTCAAACTTTGGGAAGCGCTTCTCTGAAATGGGGGAAAGTTACGAACTTATCCCCCATTTAAAATTTCGGACATCGCGTCGGTTGGGGATAGGACGGTAATCTCGCACCTCCCAAATATTTGCCGGTAACTATTTCGGGCGAGGAGAGAGTGTTTTGCCGCCCACGGTTGGCGCCCATGGTGTATGAACGGGGCTGACAGGTAGGGCGGTTGTGTCACGTCTGATGGAAGTTACACATCTGCCCCTATTTAAAATATTAGCCTACATCGATTTTGGGCGAGGAGAGGGTGTTTTGCCGCCCACGGTTGGCGCCCACGGTGTATGAACGGGGATGACAGGTAGGGCGGTTGTGTCACATCTGATGGAAGTTACACATCTGCCCCTATTTAAAATATAAGCCTACTTCGATTTCGGATGATGAGAGTTTGTTTTGCCGCCCACCTTGTATGAATGGGGAAATGGAGGAAGAGACACATGTCTTTCGGACGAGCTTGAATCAAATGTGTTTTGCCGCCCACGCTTGGCGCCCACCGTGTCTGAATGGGCTCAGAGGCCGTCGTGTCACGTCTGATTGAAGTCACTAGTCTACCGCTATCGATAGCAGTGTAAATCCTGTCTTTAAGGATGTCAAGTGTCAGGGTTAGACAGTAATTTCCATCTCGCAAACACTTGCGTCGAGAAGCCCACAAATTATAGTGGGTGTTTAGCCGCTTTGTTCAAAACTTGGGAGAATTAGCATTCCCGTTTTCCCTGGGACCTGGCAAACTAAATTCAAATCCAATTTGTATTCGATTACGAATATCCACAGATAATTATACGTTTTGTTATTTATTTCTTCAAACCCGCAACAAAGATTTATTCCACCTTTATATATGATTATGATTTAGAAATGTCGTGATCTTCGAATTCAGTAGGTTGGATACACTCTGAGTCAAACAGTTATTTCATCCAATACAATATGCTCACACGACAAACAGTTCACCTTATGTCAATCATACAAGTTCTGAGGATTACCTCGCCTAAAAAATTCGGATCATTACAACACATGGACAACATAGGGGGTCTTGCAACATAATCTGTTCAGAGACATGACACAACATGCAAGTACAATAATCTAATGAAAATTTCAACTGGTATCTAAAGAAGAACCGGGATTATCTTGGGCTTTAGATAGCAGAAACAGCAGGACCTCCTCTGTCTTCAAATGCAACATTCTTACTTCCTCCAATTCTTGGGTTGCTTGCATAATGCGTGCCGCTAATTCCATAATTTCCAGCCTCAAGATAAATATTACCTCATTCATGGCAGCCACACCATCTCTTTGTGCCTCTAGTAGAGCCTCAAGCACTATAATATTTGTGCTCAGACTGCTCTCCGGCGGCGTTGCCTCTGAACTGCTACCATCTGGTAACATGGATGGCGCGCTGCTTCCACAAATAGATTCTGGGGTTTTACATTGTGTCCTAGTGTGAACGGCATCCTGAAAGGTTTCCGCTGGACATTAGTAAGAGATAGTTATCGTATGATCCAGGCAGTAAGCTTACATGGTAAACGACGGACGAATTATTGCCGAGCATGGCAAACTATATTTAAATGGTTCGAAGCAGCATCAGCCGAAAAGAAATTAAAATGGTAAGATGAAACTAGGGATGTAAGTGGAAAATAAACGAAACCCGCCAGTCCCATCTAGTTAGTTTTTGCTACCTCCCTAGTTCATTTTCCTCAAAAAACAAAAACTCTTTTGAACTATCATACCACTAGTGGACTTCAATCGGGATTAAACCGGACCCAGTTGACATCCCTAGTTGAAAGGGAGTGTACAACCGCTATATTTAAGTTGCCAAGGCATCTAAGCAGTTGAAATAATCTGAGAAAGCACTTAACAGTGTGGCCTCATATAAACTACAAAGACAGTCTTGTGATGAAGTTGAGAGGAAAAGTTAAGGACTCAAATGAAATAGGCATGCATTTCTTTACGATAGTACAGCAGGTACTGCTGACATATTGGCCAACTCAGCTATAGTGTAACAACAAATAAGCATTCGAATCAAGCAATACAGCAAAGCAGATAACTGAACTATTTGTAATTCGGTAGGATTACACGTTGAGGGCACAAGCCAAGAAAGCAGCCCACTCGCATTACATTTCACATGTACTAAAACACACTGGCTTACCATTTGTTGCTGTGAAGCCTAGCTGCTATTGCAATGTTCTTTGAAGATATCGTCAGCATCCCGTGGTTGCAAATCTAGTTGTTGTAGTTTATTCCGCACCATCTATTTAGGTAAAATTAATTTTAATCGCATGCACTGGTCCGAATTGATCATCAATGGTTCATCTAAACTAATGAAAGAAGGGTGTGTCCATACACGACAATACTCCCTCTGATTCTTTTTACTTTGCGTATAACTTTTTCTCAGTTTTCTCGTATTAGTCTGCGCATTGCCGATTCCTAGCGCTGGTTTCCATTTGTGCCCCACCCCATCCGCCTCTGCCCTAATTAATTGGCAAATTAGTCCAGAGAAATTAAACTAGTGCTCTCCTTGGTATGCGGGTCAAGAGTTATGCGTAGAGTAAATAGAATCGAAGGGAGTATATCTGCTTCCCTCTATTTTTATGCTTGTTCTAGGTGCCAACCCCAAAAGAACAAATATTTTGCTTGATGGGATTGGCAGCTCCATAATTAATAGAAGCATCAAATTAGTCATGCAACTTGGGAAGATCAAGAACACACAAACAAGTAATGAACAGAGGCTCGGAGCAGTGATGTAATAGCTAGCATCAGAAAATGTAGGGTAAAACAAACAAAAAGCAGCAGAACCACATGCTAGTTTGCTGATGTGTAATTAAGCATAGAGAACATTAAGCAGTCTGATGGAACCAACAGGTGGCATCAGAACAAAACTAAAGCATATTAACTATATGTGCACTGGTATGTAATTTAGCACATAACATGTTCACTGCCAGAAGTATGGCCCTACAGGTGCAAGCAGAATAACGCGTCTCATAAAAAACTGAATGATGCCCTGAAGAAATTCAAAGGTGCGGTGCTTATGCTAGGATAGTGAATGTAGGCGTCGGCCGTTGGATAATAGTACCTGATTCTCGGCGGCGTATGGGTATTGTTGTCATACTAGATAGCTAAGGATCGTCGATGGTGCTCGTGTTGCGGTTGAGTTTGGGCCGGCTGTCGCTGTCGCTGAAGTGGCTCCGGTGCTACGGTTGCGGCGCCTGTCGACATACAAGAAAGCTCATCTATGGTAAGTGAACAGTTGCACGATAAAGAGAAAAACTGAAGGAGAACAAATCGAAATAACCTGATGAGGCTACGGCATCGGCAAAGCAGGGCCGGTGGAGTTGAATATGGCATCCGTGGAGCGGGTCCGGTGCAGTGGACGAAGGCTTCGTTGGGCGCATTGTACAGTGCTTTCAGTGAGGCGGATCTGTTGCGGCAGACAAGGGCTTGTATGAAGGGCCAGCGAAGGGGCGGACGTGGGAGTCAGTGAAGGGCCTACGCTGTGGTGGACGAGGGCGCCGGTTAAGCAGATCCAGTGCGGTGGACCATGATGGCGGTCAAGGAGATCTGGAGCGGTGGACAAGCCAGTCACTGAAGAGGCTCCGGTGAAGTGGTGAGTTGGCAGTTGGGGGTTCCAAGGTGCGGAAGGTAGATCCGACGGGGTGTGAGGTCCACCGCTGCGGCGGAGGACTAGATTCGGTGGCTTGCCGTGGTTGGGGGGTCGGGGAGGGGAAGGGGAGGGGCTCTGGGGAAGAATGTTGGGGGCAAAGAGGGGAAAACAATGGAGTTACCAAAGCAGCCCTTTTCCGTTCATGTGGCAGGGGTAAAACAGGAATATCGCAGGGCTAAACTTTCGGGCGCGTGATATTTCGATGTGAGCGGGAAGTTTGAAAGCTTTTGGCGCCTTAAATTATAAGTATTCTGCCCTCGTACGGCCGACTATGATATCATGGCCGACAATTTGTTTGTTTTGCACGAAAAAATGGGCAAGTTTTGAAAATCAATGTCTCCAACTTGAAACTTAGATTGTCCATTCAATTCAAATATGGATCATTGAGCTACTACAAGAAAATACCATCATACTGTCCAATTCAAATGAAATTCCAAATGTGTTTATCCTAAATATGATGACAAAAGCAAAAATGTGTATGTGGATGAATGAAGTGGATGATTATAAAGTTTGAACATGCCCGTATGTGTATATCTCTAGGTTTGATATATGAATTTGAAATCACGAAATCTCAGCTTAAAAAATGTACCTCTGTTTAAATGAATTACAAAAGCTAATGATGGAGTCGAATTCCAAAATTCCAATCTTAGGTTTGTAATACTGGTACATCAAGGTATATCACACATGTTCAAAAGTATCGTTATCTCATAGTACAAACTGTGAAACAAATTGATCAACCATGAGTGCACAATATATCAATTACGCTAAAGTCCCTCAAATATAGACACCTCACTCTTTATCTGAAGTCAACCCCCCCCCACCACCACACACACACAGAAGTCGTTCTCTCCCCAAAACACCAACACACGAGCACATTAACACCCCTCTCTCTTGTAAAGTCCGGACCCAACATAGGTCTCTATCACTTTGTCTCTCGGGCATGCACACATCTCTTCCCTCACTCTCTAGGTCTCCCGCTATCTCTCTTACCCAAGCACACGCACTATGTAGAGTGTATATTTCCCATACAAACAAAACATCGCCCCTAAACGTCTATCTCCCTAGTTATGTGGTTCTCGCGCACTCACCTCACACACCACCCCCACTTCAAACAAGCACACTTTGTCTCCTTGTGCACCACTCTCCTCTTTCTATCTCTCCCACATGCGGACCCGCCCCCAGCTCCTTCCCTGTATACATATATGTCGTGACTCTTTGCATAGCTCCCTAATGTATAATCGTTCTCGATTTCACACATTGTTCTCTACACCATCTATTCTAGCTCTCTCATGAGGTCCCTATCACACACGCGATGACTCGCTTCCCTTGCGTCTCCGTTCATAGGCCAATTTCGGACCACATCAACATTGTCTCCCTATCTATACGCCATTTATGGACACAAACGACCCCTCTCGCCCCCTCTCTTCCTCTCTCTCTCCATCGCTAGCCCTCTCTTTCTCTCGCTCTCACACCCCTCTCTCTCTCTCACACACACACTCGATGTCTCTTCCAAATAGTTTGCTCCCCCCCGCCCGCACCCGTGCTATCTCGCTACAACACATGTCACACCATTCCCCCTTTCCCTTATACTAGGTTTACATCATCAGTGGTCTCTCTACTCCACATACACTCTCTCCCTCTCACACACAAACGGGTGCACAAACACACAGACACGCACAAACACCCATTTACCTGGATCCTCATCTCTCCTCATGTCTGCATGTGTATCTCACACACTCACTCTCTAATTATGTATATGTGTCTTCATGTTACACAACACAAAGCCCCATGTACATGTCTCTCTCTATCCTCCACACACATAGACACAAAGAATCTGTTATCATTGCCTCAGTCTCTAACATATCACACACGCACACACACTCTCTCTCTCACAAACATGCTCAACAAGGGTTTCCCTATGAATAACTTACCGTCTATTCATGAACAGTGGTGGTAGTACGGCGAACACGAGACGTGAAAAAGAATAAATCTACACGTGCTTAGACCACCTAGTATGACTACTAGGACTAGAGCAAGCCAAAAAGCGCGCCGCCGTGACCCCCTCCTTGTCGGCGACGGGAAAATCTTTGTTTTACACAGTCGAGAAGTCATTATGCTAAGGCCCCACATGACGAGGCGTTGAATAGAATGTAGATGCTAGTTTACGGAAGAAAGTATCGATAATATGTTTGTATATCCATACTTATATTTCTTCTCTTATAAAAAACCGAGTTGGTGATGATGGTACGTGTGCCATCTTGCAATATAGACCGTCCGATCTATATCTGACGGATGGAAATTAAACTAAAAGATACCCGCACCCCTCTCCACATTTGCAGACAAGGCCTTCCCTCATTCATCCTTATCTCCAACAAACCTCATTGTTGAGAAATTAAGAAAGGAAGCCTCTGGAACAAACTGGCCTGGTGGCCGCTGCCGGCGTCGTCAATCCCCATGCCTCCGCTCAGTTCGACCACCAACCACCACCACACCCCACTCCTCTTCACCTTATCTCATATTTCTCGTGATATCATTAGTTTTTACAAATGAGATTACTCCCGCAAGGGTCAATCACAACAAGTGTTTTATAAAAAAATGCATCTTGATGTTCCGTGCAATGCACGGATCTTGCTAGTACTCCTACACAAGACTAAGTTGGTGATGCTGGTGTGTCTGCCATCCATCGTTTCTGACCATTAGATCTACATCTAACGATTGTGAGGTATGTTGTTGCCTTTTCTCACCAACATCCCACTTGTCTACCAATTTGCAGAAAAATCCATAATTAGTATCTTAAAACCAACCACATCCCTCCCTGACCTCACCAAAACAGCCCAAGGAATATATTCTAATTGAAACATAATATATCTCTAGTGACATATGTATATCAAAATTAGAGTGTTTTGTACCAAGTTTGTGAATAAGTATTATTCTAATTATGATTCGTTGCAACGGACATGAACATTGCTAGTATTTCCAACCATGCATTTCTTTTCCTAGTATTCCATAGTTTCGAGTTTTCCATCAAGATATTCGTCACTCATGGTAGATATTTACTTTCAATCATGTACACATATGCACTATTTAACTAGCCTTGCTTATTGGCTTCCAAAGCTTAACTTTCACTCCTACTTACAATATGTAGAGTATTTAACAAAAAACTACCACTTTCAACTAGCCCTAGGAGGAATCCATTGTACAAAAAATAGCAAAAACATACCCAAAATTTCTTAATCCACGCCAAAAACTACCTAGTACTCCTATCGATTAGGTTCGTTTAAACCCATTTATGACAGGGTTGGCCCACATGTTTGTGCTGATGAGGTAGCTTAAACCAACACATTTTGTTTGACCGCTGACACGAGGGACCCACATCTGACCTTCTATCCTGTTATTCCCCCTCAAATCATTATTTTTCCCGAACATTACATCAAACAGTACTGATGTGTGTTCATCGGTGGCGCCAGTGATGAGCGAGTTGGCCGCCGCTCCGCCGGACGGGCCGGACACCGCGCTGGCCTCCACACGTGTTGGTAGGCTGGCCCGAGCGTGACTCACGAGCGAGCAAGCCGCCACACTGGCCTTCGCTCGAGCTAGATGGCTGGCCTTAGCGCGGCGCGAGCGAGCAAGCCGCCGCGCTGCCTTGCCAATCTAGCTAGCAAACCTTGCAGACAAGCAACTGGACGGAGCTATCTTGGCTAGCTAGCGGCCGCGAGCGGCGGACGGAGCTGGCATCCGGACTGCCGCAACATGGGCTGCGCACCGCTGGCGGTTTTGACCTCGCCTTCTGCTGGCAGCGGTAGCTGCGTCCCATGGCCGAGGATGACTAGGTGGATGGGCCGGAGGTAGGAGGTCACTTGAGGATTTTTGTTGGTAAGAGCATGTACAATGGTTGATAAGGTAGTCTTATCTTAAGTCTGCCACGTATGCAAGTGGTAGTAGTTTCTTGGCATTTTAGTGGTTTCTTGCATTATTAGAGCAAGTACAATAGAGCCGAGTCAGCGGGCTATAAGAAATAAACTACTACTACATGTTGGCTATAAGATGGCCCGTAGATGACATGGCACTGGCTTATAGCCAGCAGCTGGCTATACTATTAACCATGCTCTTAGGAGTTTCTTGTAAGGAACAATGTACGTATTACTAGCGACAAAAGGCGATTCTAGGTTGCGTTGTACTCCAACGAGTAATACTAGTGGTCGCGGGAGTGTATACCTCGTTTTTTGGGTTCGATCTCGGCTGAACGCACGATGGACTTTTTTTTAAAATAGTACTACTACACTTCGCTGCGAGCCAATATTTTACATGGGTAGTTTGAGCTTTGAAGTCAAACGGACGTGCGGCCGCACAATCTGGGTGCACTGGACAACCTAGCCACGTGAACGGGTTTTCCTTCCCAACATCCCGTGGCTCGCGTGCTCGCCCTAGCCGCACCTCGCTTGCAGCTTCCAGCTAGTAGCATATTTAAACTAGCGCCTCCTAATTAAGCCCGAGGTGCCGGAAAAGCCTGGCGGGGCATTGGGAACTGTGCAATATGGCTCTGTACGTAAAGTGCTCTAGTACTACTCTATAGCTTGTGGCGTTGCATGCATGGACTTCACTCCATTATCGGCTCTACTATAAAAGAAATTCCTCTTGCTATGTTTTTTTAAATGGAGGCAAAAGCTTTGCTTCATCTCATTCATAAAGAAGGAACTACTAACAAAGTTCGACGAGATTCATTACACCTCCACAAATGGAAGCGAAAAGCCTAGTCTCGATGTATCAAATAACTCAAATGTTCTGCCCCCGCGGTAACCGTCGCTGATAAACAGGCTGCTAGTGTGTGCGTGAGAGGAGCGGTTGAGTAGGCCAGCTACGTGAGAGGAGCGACTGAATAGAGTACCGAGAGTACCCACTAGGCCACTACGCATGTGTACTTCCCCTGCATTGATAGTACAGCGATGGTTCTAGAGAACAGTAGTACCCTCCACTTCCAACTGTAGCTCCTTGGCCCTGAGATTCAAGAGTTCAAAACTGGTGCACTATACTATACTAGACTAGAAGTACAGTACATCGCACTACTAGTTGAGAAAAGTAGTACTAGTACTACTATAGTACGAGTATGTACTCCTCCGTCACATAATGTAAGACGTTTTTTAACACTAGTTGGCGTGTACAAAAAATGGCAAAAAGATACCCAAAATTTCTTAATCCACGCCAAAAACTACTACCTAGTGCCAAAAATTTCTTACTAGTGCTATTATTTACAGTATAATGCAATCCCATAACGTTCCATAATCCCTTTCTTTCAAAAAAATCTCTTCTTGAGAGAAGATTGCTATCTCCACGCGAGCTTCTCATAGGCCAGCGCCACCACATGCAGTCATGTGAGAGAGAGGGAGACATCCATGCAGCATGCAGAGAGAGGAGAACGCGGGCGGACAGCCAACGGGCTGCATGGGGCATTTATAGCTGCTAACTCCTCGCATCCATGCGCCAGGGGTATTTCCGTCCAGAAAGCATGCAGCGAGCCCCTGCCTTGGTATTCGGGTCTGCTCTTATGCGCAGAGTAAAAAGAATCGCAGGGAGTACTGGTAGTAAATAATAGCCTCACCCCTTCGCTGAGGAACGATCTACAGTTGGAAGGGACGAGGCCCTGCGGTTACTACGCTCTTATCTCCTCCTCGCTAGTTCCCCTCCCCCCGAAGAGAAGGCAGTTCGTCGCTGCTCCCATGGATTCGCCAGGTGGTTCTCCTCCTCGTCGGGGCTGGGAGACCTTGGATGACGATCCTGTCGGAGAAATCGCACGCCGCTCCGACGTCCTCACCGCCGCAAGACTCGGTGCTTCCTGCATCAACTTTTTCAAGACGCTGCTTAAATAGGCCATGCTTGTTGGTCTTCCATGCATCCTCGAGGAGAAGATTCTTCTATGGGACAATCCTTCGAACAGTCCACCGCTCCCTGGCCATGGTTGCACGTTGACTCCGCTAGAGTTGCTGACATTAAGAGGTAGTCGGATTTTGTCCGATGAGCAGGTCAGTAATGAAGTTTGATCATGTAGTACTTAGTTATTCCATTTCCATCCCGTAATTTCTCCGCTGCCCATCGTCTTATATATAGGTCTGGGTCGGTGCCAACGAAGATTGGCTTGCATACCTCCGGCCGGATACCACCATCATTTTGCACAACATCCATAGCAGTGCGGCCATTCCGGTAGACCCCTTCTCCACCATTGGGATCGGCCTTCCAGACTAGCTGGGGAAGAATATGTATGATGATGCCTACATGAGATTGAAGAAGATAGCAATTGTGGACCCGCCGACAAAGCGACACGGCTATGACGATTACTATCTCATCGCGGTGTTCGACATAAGGATTGCCATCAATGCAGGAGGCAGTAACGGCAGAGGCTGGCGCATGTTGGTAGCGGCAGATTTGTACCCCTACACGTTCGAAGACGCCGTGCGCCATCTAGGCCGCATCTTCGCGGTGACAAGCTAGGGGACTTGTTTCATCTGGTTGACATCCAACGGTACGGGAGATTACAAACGGAATGCACAAACCATCATTTGCATCCCTAACGGTACTCCATTATTTTACAGGAACCAGTCATCCCCCGATCAAAATAAGATCGCCGATCCTGGATGTGCATTTGCATTTGCGATTCGGTCTAACCTGGAACCTTGTAGCTGACTTTGGCATATTGGGATCAACTATCTTAGCAGTCGTTACCCATGGTACCACTGATGTGCAACATGGTCACATAATCTACCACGATCGGACTGTCACCATCTACCCATGTATTCCATTTTTAACCCTCTCACTTTCTCTTTCATTGTTGTACTAGTACTATACTTTGTAGTATTAGTAGGAGTACTTTTACCTTGGAGGACGCGTATAGCTAGCTAGGCCCTTGAAGACTTGAACCCACTAGCTGCCACCATTTTTGTTTTTCCATGTCTTACTATCTCATCCATGTAACCAAGAGTGGCTATAAATAACAAGCCGGTTATTTTACTTCCTCTATACCGGAGTAGTACTATTTGCTGCATAGTATTACTGACTGCCACATTTGAGCACAACATTATTATGCATGGACCTTGACTATGTACGTCACCATGTGTCCAGATCTGGGATGCCGCGTGTACCAGATGAACGGCGCCGAGTTCGACCCCCGTGATGCTACGTGGGTGCCGAGGAACACTCTTGGAGAGTACTCGCTTTTCATCGGGGACAGCTACCCCATTGTGAAGCGGATGCCACCTTCCGTGCACGACACGGAAGGCCTGCCGTTCATGAAGCATGGTTGTGTCTTCAGTGCGCACCGCCGGATGGAAGACATGCTGGGACATGCTATCCCTGATTTATGCCGCTTCAGCTTGGATGAGTCTCCATCGTGTGGAACCGAACTAGAAAGCTGCAACAATGATTCCCGTTGCCCACCGCTATGGATCGTGCCATCCATGAAGAACACCTGGGACTGGAACCTGGAGGAGGACATGTAGCCCATCTATAACGTGTATGTGGAGTACGGTAATTGTGAACGGTAGTGCTATGAATATATGTAGACTAGTCGTGCACAAATTTATCACATGAGTTGGAGATGAACTTGTGTGGCATACTGGCATTTGTCCTTTAGAATTTATTACTAGTAAATGTGTTATGTGTACGTGCAACTTGTGTGGTTGTTGCACGGGCTCCAACACGCTCTTTGAGAAAAAAGGTGGCACAACTTTGGATATACGTGACGTGGCGGCATCATACAGTAGCATCGTTCACTATAGTTGTACTAGTACACTCCTACGAGGACGACAACTCCTATAAAACCTTGCGCTTGGCTCTTTACCTCTTCGGGAGGTTCAACAGTTCGTACTCGTGTGAACCATGCACTTGGCTCTTCGCCTCTTCAGAAGGTCCAACAATGATGATACTACAATACAATATGCTTCTGGCAATCTGACACCGATTGAACTACCGCACGTCCACTGCGAGGGCGAGGGCGAGGGAGAGGGAGAGGGAGAGGTCAATGTAGTCAAAACCCTCTCCTCGTCCTGCGAACCACCGTGCGCGTGGGTGAGGGAGAGGCGTAGTAAGCAAGATTCTCCTCGTTCGGTGAGTTGACGGGACACATCAAAGCAGTACTAGTAGTAGTAGTAGTAGTCCATACTGCGTCCTTTCCGATTAATATGGCTTAATTTGAAACGAGAAAAATACACTGGCGGTCAACGTATGTAACAGTGCGCTCTTTACGGTCACTATATATAGTTTTGTGGCGATTATGCGATCACTAGCTCATCGTAGAGCACCGTATTGCACCCTAATGACCGGCCACATAGTCGACATGGCACTTTTTTGACTGGTTAAATTTTCACCTGGTTTCTGGGTCCCACGTGTCAGTTGGCAGAGCAAAGAAATCAGTTAAACAAAACTTTACGCAGGCGCGACACGAGTCCAACCCTTGCGTGCGAACCGCCCTGGCTGTGTATGTGAGTGCATGCACGTGTCCTCCCTCGCTCTTCCAACAAAGAGTGTACTACATGATGTACATCTACACTTCCAATGTGTTTAGCCTTTAATCTAAATCGATATTGATTGACTAATGCACCAACTTGTGCTGTAGGTATAGGCTACATGTCTATCCTTAATTACAACATGCAACGGACTTCATTTAATCTTCTTATCTCAATGGTCGCATGCACTCATAAGTCTGCTACTTTTGGGCGTTAATTATGCCCTGGTCAATGTGTAAATCTCTAAATGTACAGTCTTTCACAGACGTAGGGAGTAGGTTGAGCACTTGAGCGTAAGCGTGTGTGTTGCGTCGTGTGCTGTGTGCCGCATGGGTGCGTGAGTGTTGCGTGCGTCCATGTGTACGTGTGAGTGTTGCATGTTGCATGCATGGGGCTTACTCCCTCCCATTGACATGTTCATATTTCAAGCTTCCTCTGTTCCCTCCATATGGTGATACTCCCTCTGTTATCAAATAGTACAGAGTAAAAGCCTCCCTCTGTTCCCAAATACGGAGTATTTGTCTTTCTACAGATTTCAACAAGTGACTAGGTACGGAGCAAAATGAGTGAAGTGAGTGTAGAGGCATAGGGATACTATAGAAAGGAAGTCCTCGCGATCCATTTATTCCCCATCTCGGTCAGAGAGAACTATTCAACTAGTCTCTTCTTCTTCCTCCTCTCTTCTTCTTCCTCCTCTCTCCCCCATCGTCGGCCGCACACCATTTACCCCCGCTCACTGCTCGCCCGCCCACGCCATCTTCCTAGGTAGCTCGCGCGTACCATATCCCCCCCGCTCACTGCTCGACCACACGAGGAGAAGCTTCTTCGCTCGCCCGCCCGAATCCACTTCCCTGCTGGCTCGCAGGCACTGAAAACCCCAATGGTAGAACCGACTGACACGCAGAGCCGCGATTGGAATTCCCTCCCCGATGCTCTCTTGGAGCAGATCTGTAGTCGTATAGACCTACTCAGCACCGTCCGTCTGGCCGCATGCTCGGTGTCTTTGTACCGTCTACTCGTCTGCAACCGGCCGACTCTTTTCAAGACACCCTGCTTGCTGATGCCCGATCCTCGCAGGTGGCCCAGACACTGACTTGACGATCCTACGGAGGTTGCTATGGTGCCCCTCGACATGCTAACACTACCCGTCCACCTGTCCTTCATGCGCGGCCACTACTGGGTGGTCATGAAGGCCAACTGGATCGTCCTCATCCACCAAACCGGTAGTCTGTGGCGTCTCGTGGATATCTACACCTAGCGAGAGATCACCCTTCCATCGTTGGATACCGCCGCCATCGAGCCTCGCGGCCCGCCGGACACTCCTGCCTACTACGCACGAGACGCGTCAAGCTTTTGGCTCGACCTCTGTTTGCAGCAAGTTGTAATCTGCGATGTGCCCACACCATCAGAAGACTACATGGATTACAAGCTCATTGCCTTGTTCAACAAGGGATTAGTCTATCTAGAATCCGGTCACCATACATGGTTATGGCTCATCATCAATCCTGTTGAGGAAACATTTCTGTCTGATGCTATAGTGCACGATGGCATCGTTTACGCGGTCGACGCACAGATTGGCTACCTATATTGGTGGAATCTATCGTCGTGTAATTGTTCTATCTCATCTCATATTTACCTTATGAATATGACTGCCTGTTCATTTGTTACAAATTTACAATGCATAGCATGTCTATAACCACATCATTGCTATATGTTCCTCACATTTCCTAGATTTTTATGACCACACATGTTATTGTTAGAGTTGATATGAGAATAATTGGCATCTAATGATTGTTAGAATACATATTATGAGCATAACATCATGATTGCTATATGTTACTCTCGTTTACAAGATTTTTATAACAACACATGTTATTGCTTAGAGTTGATATGAGAACAGTAGTAGTAAGTGCTATGGTAGAATATGAGTAGGCGTTGTCATAGCTGTTTTCCTCTCATTGTTACATGATGTTTGAACCATGACATATTGCTAGAATATGAAAACCATTGGCTTATTTTTTAACTTGGGGTATGATTATGACCACGGCATTGCAATTCTCTGTCTATGATATGTGTCACTGTTATAATAATCTTAATTCCACACATACTCTGAACATGATTGTTTATTTTTGTCCTTTTGGTCTCCAATTTGAATTGTTGCAGCAGATGCAAATGCGCTGGCCTTCATGATTGCAGGACCTGGAATCACCAGCTGATTGGTGGTGGTTTATCGCTCGTTCAGCTGACGGCGGTCATTTGATGCTCATCCGCACGTACCAAATTGACCAAACCATTACATCAAACCACATGTAGTACAATGCGTGGGGCGTTCGTGACATGATGGCTATGGCTGCTTCGTGTTCGAGAAAGATCCCAGCTCTGTTGGGCCAGGCGTATTCAACTAGAGACGGGTTTACAGCCTCAGCAACCACTCCTTGTTCCTCGGCTCAATTATCCGATCATCCAACCAATCATCGATCATATCACCGGCGATGATTACTGTGCTATGCAACTTCCATTCGCGAGGGGGGGCTGTGTTTACACATCATACCATGGGTTTCATGAATCACCATATCCAGAGATTCGTCGACACAGCTTGTTGCGAGATAATCTTCAGTGTGTGAAAGGCATCAAGCTTCCATGTGATGGATGGCTTTTGCAAAACTGACATGCGGCGATGTGGTTCATGCAAACAGCAAATATGCACAACTTGATTCGTGCTGATATCTAGACTGAGCCATGTATTCTGATGCTGTAGCACGTCCCTCTTTTGTTGGATATTATGTATTGTTGTTAGTTTGAAGGACTCCTCTGGTTTGAAGGATAGATACCTTCCTGGGATCAAGTGCATCCTAACTCACCTGCGTAGGATGTCCTCATAATGATGATGGAGATGCTGTGCAGAAGCCATATATATATCAGTTAGGCTTCAAGTGCGTACTTGTTAGTTAAATCCATGTATAAATTGTGACACTAAACACGACTAGTAAGTTGTACAGTAGCAGTACTAGTATACGTCGGTCAAATTATTCATCATGTCCACACATTGAATTGACGTGACAACATGCTGCGCGTGAGGTGACACAAGAATCCCGGCGGTGTGTTCGGGTATTCTGGACTTCATATTTGGAGTACCACTTATCTGTCGAAATCTTTCATCATTCACTTAAAACAGTCGATTGATCATACATTGAGTACCATATAACTGGAATTACCGATGCAAGTCGAAGAAGGATTGGCCCGTGCTGCCGGCTGGTGTCAAGTTCGATCCCATGGATCAGGAGCTGATCGAGCACCTTGAGGCCAAAGTGAGTGCTGACAGCGCGAGATTTCAGTCTCTCATCGATTTGTTCATACCAACCATCGACAGCGAGCACGACATATGTTACACCCAACCTGAGAAACTTCCAGGTAAGACACCGATCGGCCGTCTACTTGCACAAACATATTCCTTTGTTTCTAGCTCTATTTTTCCTTTTAGACGCAGACCTGGTGAAGCAATTACAATTTGACAGTTAATAAAAAGTGAAACAAGTGACTGCAACATGCCAAAGATGTTATGAAAATGCCAACTAGGTACACTAAAACATGTATTCCACAATACTTCAGATATCACACTGAGTGGCCTAAGGAAGCATTTCTTCCAGCGCAATTCCAGGACATTCAAAAGGGGCGCGTGGACGCGTCTCAAGATACAGTCGGAGTGCGGCATGCACGCGATGTGCCCCAAGACCGGTAATACCTTGCTGGTGATGGTCAATGGCCGGCAGACGGGCAGCAAAAAAGGCTTTGGTGCTACACACCAACAAGAACTTCGACCAGCAGAGGACCAACTGGGTGATGCACCAGTACCACCTCGGGGACCTGGAGCAAGAGAAGGAGCGGGAGCTGGTCCTCTGCAAGATTTTCTACCAGACTAACTCTAGGGCCAGGAGTAAAAAGATTATAAGTTAGTTTGGTATTGGTAGTTGTACTACCTTGTCGTCCGCAAGTTGGTATTATTGTTAACGATCTTTTGGTATGAACTTGCATTTGCTTCCAACCATCATGCCGAGGGTCGACGTGGATATAAAGTTGAATCATTTGTTTCGAAACGAATTTTCAAGCACCTGATTTTTATTTGATGGGTAGCATAAGCACCCGCCGTTCGAATTCCCAGTTCTCCAATTTTTTTGAAACAAGTGCATGGACTTATTATCACGATAAAAAAACAATATCCGTGCTGCATCCCAGTTATCAGTCTGTACTTGCAGAATTCTCTCGTTTATTGAGCACGTATATTGTTTTTTCAGGTCGAGGAAGTTTCAACCAGGCTGTAGATTACCCAGGGTTGTTTTGTTTTTAACAGGCCC
This sequence comes from Triticum urartu, assembly GCF_003073215.2. Lineage (NCBI taxonomy): Eukaryota > Viridiplantae > Streptophyta > Magnoliopsida > Poales > Poaceae > Triticum > Triticum urartu. The sequence continues at coordinate 613,618,168 of NC_053023.1, forward strand.
AACCCATGATGACAACGGGGCACAAAGATCCAGCAGGTATCTACTGGCTTCTGACCCGCCAGCGTTAGTTATATTTTGTCTTACAACATCCGCATGTAGTTTTTTTACTGAATCAAACACACAGCCCAGTTCTATTTTCCTCTTGAAATGCATGTCCTACATCCGTTTTCTAATCTCTACCTATAGTTTTACTAGTTCATATACACGTATCATTATATTGAAAACACATAAAATTCCCTTTTCATATTTACATCCTTATTTTTGTTGTTTTTTCCCACCCAACGCTTAGTTTTCTTACCACTGGTTTTCTCTTAAACCAACTAAATTGTCCCACATCTTATTTGCTTACAAAAACAAAACGTTTTTTTGGCAAATCAATAACTTCGTAAAAAAATGTTTATCATTTCGGGATTACAATAGTTCGGACTCCACCGAAATATGCAAAATAAGGTTGGATTTTTTGACCGTGGTCCTGGGTAGAAAATGGGCTATAATAAATTACTTAAGAATTAGCAAATGGGCTGCAAATTATAAAAAATAGCAAATGGGCTTTATGTTGTCTGCCACAGATTTGGAGGCTGACTTGTGGGCCTACTAAGTTCATGCGTACACAAGGTTTCTCAAAAAAGAAACTTGGTCAACAATCGACTCTACCAGCATCAGACCGTTAGATGTCAATCTAACGGCAATCGTGCTTCTTCAGTCTCTGATATTCCTGCCCCAGCCGCCCAAACCAGCGCCGTCGGAACCACCTTCTCCCGCCTCCCGTGGTCGGCAGTGCTGCCGGGAAGGCCTCACGGCCCCATCATACTCGCATCCCTGGCCTGTCTATCCATCTACTCACCCACACCTCCTGTTATTTTCCGGCGACGGCAGCCGAACCAGTCAACCCTTGTACTCTCCACCGCGTGGGAAGCCACTACCATGTCTTCCCCGGCTCCGTGTCGTTCCCTTCATAGGCCTCGCCATCGTCCACCGCCCTAGTTCTCTCGGCGCGGCGTGGTCAATGATGTCCATCCAAGGGCCGTAGTGCTTCTTCAATCTCTGGTCTTCTTGCCCCAGCCGCCCAAAGCAGCGCCGGTCGTGCCGCATGCTCCTGCCTCCCGTGGCCGGCTGTGCTGCCACGGAGGCCTCACCGTCCCCATACTACTCCCACCGCTGGCCAGGCCATCCCTCCACTCACCCACTCCCCCTGTTATTCTGCAGCGATGGCAACCTCACACCACAACCGAACTAGTGAACCCTCGTACTCCTCTCCGCGTGGGCATCCACTGCCATGTCTTCCTCGGCTCCGCATCGTCCCCTTCCTAGGCCTCACCGTCGTCCATCGCCGTGGTGCTCTCGGCGCGGCATGGTCAATGTGGTCAATGACTGACTTCCATCGGAAGAGTACTGTACGTGGAGAGGCTGACAACTGGGTCAACGACAGCCGCAAGGAAGTGCCCCCTATTACGTGCAAAACAATTATTCCTCCACCTGACAGCAGGGACCCACCGGATGGGCCACCAGTATTTCGCGGAAAAAACGTTTCCCCCTGACTGCTGGGACCCATCGGACGGGCCACTGTATTTCGCGAAAAAAACGTTTTCCGCTGACTGCTGGGACCCACCAGATGGAACCACCGTATTTCGCAAAAAAAACGTCCCCCCCCCCGCTGTCAGCTCAGACCCACCGGAAGTGCCTCCTTATTATGCACAGAAAAATGAATACTCCCCTGCTAGCTGGGACCGAACCTGGTGGGAGGCTGACTTGTGGGCCTACTAAGTTGACGAGGATGGAGGGCTTTGTCAACTTAGTCAATATGAACGATTCTAGCTCCAGTGATCGTATGATGTCCATCCAACGGCCGAAGTGCTTCTTCAACCTCTGGTCTTCTTGCTCCAGCCGCCCAAACCAGCGCCGGTCGTGCCTCGTAATCCTGCCTCCCGTGGCCGGCTGCGATGCGGCGGAGGCCTCACCGCCCCCTACTACTCCCACCGCTGGCCCATGCTATCCCTCTACTCACCCACACCCCATGTTATTCTGCGGAGACGGCAGCCTCACGCCGCAGCCGAACCAGTGAACCCTCGTACTCCTCTCCGCGTGGGCATCCACTGCCGCGTCTTCCCCGGCTCCGCGTCGTCCCCTTCCTAGGACTCGCCGTCGTCCACCGCCTTGGTGCTCTCGGCGCGGCGTGGTCAATGTGGTCAACGACCGACTTCCATCGGAAGAGTACTGTACATGGAGAGGCTGACAGCTGGGTCCACGGCCACAGCCAAGTTTTTTTTGTGATTTGCCAAGTAAGTTGCTTTGTCAGGCCTGTTGGGCTGCAAATCTTTCAAGACGAGGAGAGCTTCATTCGGCTGGCCGAGAAATTGGCCCATCAGTAATGAGAAATGGGCTGTACATTTTTAAAACACATCAAACCGGCAATTAGTTTAAAATATCTTTTTTTCATTTTGAGATTTTAAATTACATTACTTTTTATGCGTGGAGAATTTGTTGGATTTTATATTGATATACATTTATTTTTAAAATCAGTTTGAATGTGAGTCAAAATTTCAGGATTAAAAACAGTTTGGACCGCACCGAAATATGCAAAATTTCGTTAATTTTTTAACCGTGGCCACAATATGGGCTGTAATGCTAACAAAAAGAATATGGGCTCCAAAAATAACCTTAAGATTAGCAAATGCGCTGTAAATTATTAGAAATAATGGCAGATGGGTTGTATGCTATTTTGCACAGATTTGAGGCTTTCCTAAAAAAAGGTTGACGCACAAGCAGTGACTGTTGGATGTCCATCGAACGACCGTCGTGCTTCTTCAATCTCTGCTCTTCCTGCTCCAGCCGCTCAAACAAGCGCCGGCAGGACTGCATGCTCCCTCCTCCCCGCGGCCGGCTGTGCTGCCGCGCAGGCCTCACCGCCCCACCGTACTCCCATCGCTGGCCTAGCCATCCCTCTACTCACCCACACCTGTTTTTATTCTCCGGCGATGGCAGACGAACCAGTAAACCCTCATATAGTCGTACTCCCCTCCGCGTGGGAAACAACTGCCGAGTCTTCCCTACCTCTGTGTCGTTCCCTTCCTAGGCCTCCCCGTCGTCCGCCGCCCTGGTGCTCTCGGCGCGGCCTGGTCAACGTGGTCAACGACCGACATGCATCTGAAGTGGACTGTACGTGGAGAGGCCGACTGCTGGGTCCACGGCCGCACGCAAGGAAATGCCTCCTTATTATGCGCAAAATAATGATTCCTCCACCTAACATCAGGGACCCACTGAAAGGGCCTCTGTATTTTAGGAAAAAAACGTTACCGTCGCTGACAGCTCACACCCACCAGCTATATCTTCGCACGCAAGGAAGTGCCTCCTTATTACGCTCAAAAAATTGAATACCCCCTGCTAGCTGGGACCCACCTTGGTGGGAGGCTAACTTGTGGGCCTACTAAGTTGACGGGGACGGAGGGCTTTGTCAACTTAGTCAATATGCACGATTCTAGCTCCAGTGACCGTACGATGTCCATCCAACGACCGTAGTGCTTCTTGAACCTCTGGTCTTCTTGCTCCAGCCGCCCAAACCAGCGCCGGTCGTGCCTCGTAATCCTGCCTCCCGTGGCCGGCTGCGATGCGGCGGAGGCCTCACCGCCCCCTACTACTCCCATCGCTGGCCAGGCCATCCCTCTGCTCACCCACACCCCCTGTTATTCTGCGGCGACGGCAGCCTCACACCGCAGCGAACTAGTGAACCCTCGTACTCCTCTACGCGTGGGCATCCACTGCCGTGTCTTCCCTGGCTTCGCGTCGTCCCCTTCCTAGGCCTCGCCGTCGTCCACCGCCCTGGTGCTCTCGGCGCGGCGTGGTCAACGTGGTCAAGGAACGGCTTCCATCGGACGTGGAATGTACGTGGAGATGCTGACAGCTGGGTCCACGGCCACAGCAAGCAAGTGCCTCCTTATTACTTGTAAAATAATTATTCCTCCACCTGACAGCGGGGACCCATCGGGCGGGCCACCGTATTTTGCCCCCCTAACTGCTGGGACCCACCAGCTACATCTTCGCACGCAAGGAAGTGCCTGACAGTCGGGACCCACCTGGTCGAAGCGTACGTAGCGTTGTCATTCTGGTTGCAAACATGTATGTACATATATACTGGTCAATGTAGAGGCGTGCACGTGTCGCAGTAGAGGCGCGCACGTAGCATGTACACGTACATACAGCAGCCAGGGTGCAAGAAAGAAAATACGGCCACGTATGTGTACATACGGGCGCGGTCTCGAATGCCTACTCGCGCATACGTACGGCCAGGGCTCATGTACATGGCTGGGTCGGAACGGAGAAACAACGTCGTCGTCATCGTGTTCATGGGGAGGCAACGGAATGTGTCATGTTCATGGGGAGGCAATGGAATGCGTCGTGTTCATGGGGAGGCAACGAAATGCGTCGTGTTCATCGGGAGGGCTTGGACGGAACAGGCGATGGAAACGAGGCCTGGCGTACCATAGAATGGAGGAAACAGCCTTGTGTTCGACCGGCCACGTTCGAAACAGGATCCTGTTCACCGGGAGGGGTCTGGCATACCGCAAAACGGAGGAAATGGACCTCCTACGGTCAAAACGGGGGTCCTGTTGATCGGGAGGGGTGTGGCGTACCGCAAAACGGACGAAATAGACTTGTGTTGGAGCGCTACGGTCGAAACGGGAGTCCTGTTCATCGGGAGGGGTGTGGCGTACCGCAAAACAGGACTCCACGGGATAATGTTCATCTCCACCGTCGACCCCCTCTAGCCTCCACGAGCTACTGTTCATCCACCGTCGACCTCCTCCAGCCTCCACCTGCGACTTTAAATCCACAGGCTCCTATTCATCCAGCCTCCACCGCGTGCTACTCCACCGGCTACTGTTCAACCAGCCCTCTCCACTGGCTCCTATTCAACCACCCCTCCACGGGCTACTGTTCATCCTACCCTCCACGGGGTGGTCCTGTTCTTCCAGCCCTCCACGGGGTCCTGTTCATCCAGCCCCAACCGGCTCGATCGATTGGGGTCCTGTTCATCCAGAGGCAACACCACGGGGTCCTGTTCATCCACCCCCACCAGGAATTGTTCATCCAACCCCCCCTCGCAACACTCACTGTTCATCCAGAGGCAGCATCGATCGGCTTTAGTTAGCAGCAGTAGCCAAGGAGTCGCTCGATCGGGTTCAGTTAACAGCCATCGATCGATCGCTCGGGTTCAGTAACGCGTAGCCTGCAGTGCGATCGCTTGGGTTCAGTTAGAGCCCAACGCCTCGCTCGGGTTCAGTTAGAGCCAACACCTCGCACATACGCGCGTACGTGTACGAGAGAAGCGCGCATCGCTCGGCCCCCGACCTCCCACCGTAACCGGGAACTCCCGAAATTTTCCTCCCCCTCGCTTCTACCATTGTTTTTTTCCGTCATGGACGGCCCAAAGAATGTCATGCAGCTGCGTCTCCGTCCCGCCCAGCACAAAAAGCCCATTTTATGCCATGATTTTTTGTCATAGAAGTAGGAGCCCACCACATCTATGATGATACCGGGTTTTGTCACAACTATCGTCATAGAAGTGTCATATGTATGACAGAAAAAAATTTCGTTCGGCCCAAAATGTCACGGATGTGTCTTTTTTTTTGTAGTGACTTGCCCGAGATTCAATCGTCGATATCTCAATACCTAGTTTCATCTCGTTACCGGCAAGTCTCTTTATTCATTCCGTAATACATCATCCCACAACTAACTCATTAGTTGCAATGCTTGCAAGGCTTAAGTGATGTGCATTACCGGGAGGGCCCAGAGATACCTCTCCGACAATCGGAGTGACAAATCCTAATCTTGAAATACGCCAACCCAACAAGTACCTTCGGAGACACCTCTAGAGCACCTTTATAATCACCCAGTTACGTTGTGACGTTTGGTAGCACACAAAGTGTTCCTCCGATAAACGGGAGCTGCATAATCTCATAGTCATAGGAACATGTATAAGTTATGAAGAAAGCAATAGCAGAATACTAAACGATCGTGTGCTAAGCTAACGAAATGGGTCAAGTCAATCACATCATTTTCCTAATGATGTGACCCCGTTAATCAAATGACAACTCATGTCTATGCTTAGGAAACATAACCATCTTTGATCAACGATCTAGTCAAGTAGAGACATACTAGTGGCAATCTGTTTGTCTATGTATTCACACATGTATTATGTTTCTGGTTAATACAATTATATCATGAATAATAAACATTTGTCATGATATAAGGAAATAAATAATAACTTTATTATTGCCTCTAGGGCATATTTCCTTCAGTCTCCCACTTGCACTAGAGTCAATAATCTAGATTACACAGTAATGATTCTAACACCCATGGAGCCTTGGTGCTTATCATGTTTTGCTCGTGGAAGAGGCTTAGTCAACGGGTCTGCAACATTCAGATCCATATGTATCTTGCAAATTTCTATGTCTCCCACCTGGACTAAATCCCGGATGGAATTGAAGTGTCTCTTGATGTGCTTGGTTCTCTTGTGAAATCTGGATTCCTTTACCAAGGCAATTGCACCAATATTGTCACAAAAAATTTTCATTGGACCTGATGCACTAGGTATGAAACCTAGATCGGATATGAACTCCTTCATTTGCTGCTTCCGAAGCAGCTATGTACTCTGCTTCACATGTAGATCCCGCCACAACGCTTTGTTTAGAACTGCACCAACTGACAGCTCCACCGTTCAAAGTAAACACGTATCCGGTTTGCGATTTCGAATCGTCCAGATCAGTGTCAAAGCTTGCATCAACGTAACCGTTTACGATGAGCTCTTTGTCACCTCCATAAACGAGAAACATATCCTTAGTCCTTTTCAGGTATTTCAGGATGTTCTTGACCGCTGTCCAGTGATCCACTCCTGGATTACTTTGGTACCTCCCTGCTAGACTTATAGCAAGGCACACATCAGCTCTGGTACACAGCATTGCATACATGATAGAGCCTATGGCTGAAGCATAGGGAACATCTTTCATTTTCTCTCTATCTTCTGCAGTGGTCGAGCATTGAGTCTTACTCAACTTCACACCTTGTAACACAAGCAAGAACCCTTTCTTTGCTTGATCCATTTTGAACTTCTTCAAAACTTTGTCAAGGTATGTGCTTTGTGAAAGTCCAATTAAGCGTCTTGATCTATCTCTATAGATCTTGATGCCCAATATATAAGCAACTTCACCGAGGTCTTTCATTGAAAAACTCTTATTCAAGTATCCCTTTATGCTATCCAGAAATTCTATATCATTTCCAATCAACAATATGTCATCCACATATAATATTAGAAATGCTACAGAGCTCCCACTCACTTTCTTGTAAATACAGGCTTCTCCAAAAGTCTGTACAAAACTAAATGCTTTGATCACACTATCAAAGCGTTTATTCCAACTCCAAGAGGCTTGCACCAGTCCATAAATGGATCGCTGGAGCTTGCACACTTTGTTAGCTCCCTTTGGATCGACAAAACCTTCCGGTTGCATCATATACAACTCTTCTTCCAGAAATCCATTCAAGAATGCAGTTTTGACATCCATTTGCCAAATTTCATAATCATAAAATGCGGCAATTGCTAACATGATTCAGACAGACTTAAGCATTGCTACGGGTGAGAAAATCTCATCGTAGTCAATCCCTTGAACTTGTCGAAAACCTTTCGCAACAAGTCGAGCTTTGTAGACAGTAACATTACCTTCAGCGTCCGTCTTCTTCTTGAAGATCCATTTATTCTCAATTGCTTGCCGATCATCGGGCAAGTCAACCAAAGTCCACACTTTGTTCTCATACATGGATCCCATCTCAGATTTCATGGCATCAAGCCATTTTGCGGAATCTGGGCTCACCATCACTTCTTCATAGTTCGTAGGTTCATCATGATCTAGTAGCATGACTTCCAGAACAGGATTACCGTACCACTCTGGTGCGGATCTTACTCTGGTTGATCTACGAGGTTCGGTAGTAACTTGATCTGAAGTTCCATGATCATCATTATTAACTTCCTCACTAATTGGTATAGGCGTCACATAAACCGGTTTCTGTGATGAACTACTTTCCAATAGAGGAGCAGGTACAGTTACCTCATTAAGTTCCACTTTCCTCCCACTCACTTCTTTCGAGAGAAACTCCTTCTCTAGAAAGGATCCATTCTTAGCAACGAATGTCTTGCCTTCGGATCTGTGATAGAAGGTGTACCCAACAGTCTCCTTTCGATATCCTATGAAGACACATTTTTCTGATTTGGGTTCGAGCTTATCAGGTTGAACCTTTTTCACATAAGCATCGCAGCCCCAAACTTTTAGAAACGACAACTTTGGTTTCACATAAGGCGTCATCTCAATGGATTTCGATGGTGCCCTATTTAACGTGAATGCGGCCGTCTCTAAAGCATGACCCCAAAATGATAGCGGTAAGTCTGTAAGAGACATCGTAGATCACACCATATCTAGTAAAGTACGATTACGATGTTCGGACACACCATTACGCTATGGTGTTCCGGGTGGCGTGAGTTGCGAAACTATTCCGCATTGTTTCAAATGTAGACCAAACTCGTAACTCAAATATTCTCCTCCACGATCAGATCGTAGAAATTTATTTTCTTGTTACGATGATTTTCAACTTCACTCTGAAATTCTTTGAACTTTTCAAATGTTTCAGACTTATGCTTCATCAAGTAGATATACCCATATCTGCTTAAATCATCTGTGAAGGTGAGAAAATAACGATATCCGCCACGAGCCTCAACATTCATCGGACCACATACATGATTTCCAACAAATCTGTTGCTCTCTCCATAGTTCCGGAGAACGGCATTTTAGTCATCTTGCCAATGACGCATGGTTCACAAGTACCAAGTGATTCATAATCAAGTGGTTCCAAAAGTCCATCAATTTGGAGTTTCTTCATGCGCTCTACACCGATATGACCTAAACGGCAGTGCCACAAATAGGTTGCACTATCATTATCAACTCTGCATCTTTTGGCTTCAACATTATGAATATGTGTATCACTACTATCGAGATTCATCAAAAATAGACCACTCTTCAAGGGTGCATGACCATAAAAGATGTTACTCATATAAATAGAACAACCATTATTCTCTGATTTAAATGAATAACCGTCTCACATCAAACAAGATCCAGATATAATGTTCATGCTCAATGCTGGCACCAAATAACAACTATTTAGGTCTAATACTAATCCCGAAGCTAGATGTAGAGGTAGCGTGCTGACCGCGATCACATCAACTTTGGAACCATTCCCCACGCGCATCATCACCTTGTCCTTTGCCAGTGTTCGCTTAATCCGTAGTCCCTGTTTTGAGTTGCAAATATTAGCAACAGAACCAGTATCAAATACCCAGGTGCTACTGCGAGCTGTAGTAAGGTACACATCAATAACATGTATATCACATATACCTTTGTTCACCTTGCCATCCTTCTTATCCGCCAAATACTTGGGGCAGTTCCGCTTCCAGTGACTAGTCTGCTTGCAGTAGAAGCACTCAGTTTCAGGCTTTGGTCCAGACTTGGGTTTCTTCTCCTGAGCAACAAATTCCTTGCTGTTCTTCTTGAAGTTCCCCTTCTTCTTCCCTTTGCCCTTCTTCTTGAAACTGGTTGTCTTACTGACCATCAACACTTGATGCTCCTTCTTGATTTCTACCTCCGCAGCATTTAGCATTGCGAAGAGCTCGGGAATTGTCTTATCCATCCCTTGCATATTATAGTTCATCACAAAGCTCTTGTAGCTTGGTGGCAGTGATTGTAGAACTCTGTCAATGACACTATTGTTGGGGAACGTAGCATAAATTCAAAATTTTCCTACGTGTCACCAAGATCTATCTATGGAGTCATCTAGCAACGAGGGAGGAGTGGATCTACATACCCTTGTAGATCGCGCGCGGAAGCGTTCAAGAGAACGGGGTTGATGGAGTCGTACTCGTCGTGATTCAAATCACCGATGATCCTAGCGCCGAACGGACGGCACCTCCGCGTTCAACACACGTACGGAACGGAGACGTCTCCCACGCCTTGATCCAGCAAGGAGGAGGGAGAGGTTGATGGAGATCCAACAGCACGACGGCGTGGTGGAAGTAGCGGGATTCCAACAGGGCTTCGCTAAGCGCTGCGGGAGGAGGGAGATGTGTCACGGGAGGGAGAGGGAGGCGCCAGGCCTTAGGTATGGTTGCTCCTCCTTTTCCCCACTATATATAGGGCCAAGGGAGAGGGGGGAGGCGCAGCCCTTGCCCTTCCTCCAAGGAAGGGTGCGGCCAAGGGGGGGAGGAGTCCATCCTCCCAAAGGCACCTCGGAGGTGCCTTCCCCCTTTAGGACTCTCCCCTTTTTCCCTCTCTTGGCGCATGGGCCTCTTGGGGCTGGTGCCCTTGGCCCATATAGGCCAAGGCACACCCCCTACAGCCCATGTGGCCCCCGGGGCAGGTGGCCCCACCCGGTGGACCCCCGGGACCCTTCCGGTGGTCCCGGTACAATACCGGTGACCCCGAAACCTTCCCGATGGCCGAAACTGGACTTCATATATATAAATCTTTACCTCCGGACCATTCCGGAACTCCTCGTGGCGTCCGGGATCTCATCCGGGACTCCGAACAACTTTCGGGTTACCGTGTGCTAATATCTCTACAACCCTAGCGTCATCGAACCTTAAGTGTGTAGACCCTACGGGTTCGGGAGACATGCAGACATGACCGAGAAGCCTCTCCGGTCAATAACCAACAGCGGGATCTGGATACCCATGTTGCCTCCCACAAGCCCCATGATGATCTCATCGGATGAACCATGATGTCGAGGATTCAATCAATCCGTATACAATTCCCTTTGTCAATCGGTACGTTACTTGCCCAAGACTCGATCGTCGGTATCCCAATACCTTGTTCAGTCTCGTTACCGGCAAGTCACTTTACTCATACCGTAATGCATGATCCCGTGATCAATCACTTGATCACTTTGAGATCATTATGATGATGCATTACTGAGTGGGCCTAGAGATACCTCTCCGTCATACGGAGTGACAAATCCCAGTCTCGATTCGTGCCAACCCAACAGACACTTTCGGAGATACCTGTGATGTACCTTTATAGTCACCCAGTTACATTGTGACGTTTGGCACACCCAAGGCACTCCTACGGTATCCGAGACTTGCACAATCTCATGGTCTAAGGAAATGATACTTGACATTCAGAAAAGCTACAGCAAACGAACTACACGATCTTTGAGCTAAGCTTAGGATTGGGTCTTGTCCATCACATCATTCTCCTAATGATGTGATCCCATTATCAATGACATCTAATGTCCATAGTCAGGAAACCATGACTATCCTTTGATCAACGAGCTAGTCAACTAGAGGCTCACTAGGGACGTGTTGTGGTCTATGTATTCACACATGTATTACGATTTCCGGATAACACAATTATAGCATGAACAATAGACAATTATCAGGACAAAGAAATATAATAATAACCATTTTATTATTGCCTCTAGGGCATATTTCCAACAGTCTCCCACTTGCACTAGAGTCAATAATCTAGTTACATTGTGATGAATTGAACACCCATGGAATTCTGGTGTTGATCATGTTTTGCCCTAGGGAGAGGTTTAGTCAACGGATCTGCTACATTCAGGTCCGTATGTACTTTACAAATCTCTATGTCTCCATTTTGAACACTTTCACGAATGGAGTTGAAGCGACGCTTGATATGCCTGGTCTTCCTGTGAAACCTGAGCTCCTTGGCAAGGGCAATAGCTCCAGTGTTGTCACAGAAGAGAGTCATTGGACCCGACGCATTGGGTATGACTCCTAGGTCGGTAATGAACTCCTTCACCCAGACTGCTTCTTGTGCTGCCTTCGAGGCTGCCATGTACTCCGCTTCACATGTAGATCCCGCCACAACACTTTGCTTGCAACTGCACCAGCTTACTGCCCCACCATTCAAAATATAGACGTATCCGGTTTGTGACTTAGAGTCATCCAGATCTGTGTCGAAGCTAGCATCGACGTAACCCTTGACGACGAGCTCTTCGTCACCTCCATAAACGAGAAACATTTCCTTAGTCCTTTTCAGGTACTTCAGGATATTCTTGACCGCTGTCCAGTGTTCCATGCCGGGATTACTTTGGTACCTTCCTACCAAACTTACAGCAAGGTTTACATCAGGTCTGGTACACAGCATAGCATACATGATAGACCCTATGGCCGAGGCATAGGGGACGACACTCATCTTTTCTCTATCTTCTGCCGTGGTCGGGCATTGAGCCGTGCTCAATCTCGTACCTTGCAATACAGGCAAGAACCCGTTCTTTGACTGATCCATTTTGAACTTCTTCAATATCTTGTCAAGGTACGTACTCTGTGAAAGACCAATGAGGCATCTCAATCTATCTCTATAGATCTTGATGCCTAATATATAAGCAGCTTCTCCAAGGTCCTTCATTGAAAAACACTTGTTCAAGTAGGCCTTTATGCTTTCCAAGAATTCTATATCATTTCCCATCAACAGTATGTCATCCACATACAATATGAGAAATGCTACAGAGCTCCCACTCACTTTTTTGTAAATGCAGGCTTCTCCATAAGTCTGCATAAACCCAAACGCTTTGATCATCTCATCAAAGCGAATGTTCCAACTCCGAGATGCTTGCACCAGCCCATAAATCGAGCGTTGGAGCTTGCACACCTTGTCAGCATTCTTAGGATCGACAAAACCTTCCGGCTGCATCATATACAATTTTTCCTTAAGGAAACCATTAAGGAAGGCCGTTTTGATGTCCATTTGCCATATCTCATAATCATAGAATGCGGCAATTGCTAACATGATTCAGACGGACTTCAGCTTCGCTACGGGTGAGAAAGTCTCATCGTAGTCAACCCCTTGAACTTGTCGATTACCCTTAGCGACAAGCCGAGCTTTATAGATGGTCACATTACCATCCGCGTCTGTCTTCTTCTTAAAGATCCATTTATTTTCTATGGCTCGCCAATCAACAGGCAAGTCAGTCAAAGTCCATACTTCGTTTTCATACATGGATCCTATCTCGGATTTCATGGCTTCCAGCCATTTGTCGGAATCTGGGCCCGCCATCGCTTCTTCATAGTTCGAAGGTTCACCGTTGTCTAACAACATGATTTCCAAGACAGGGTTGCCGTACCACTCTGGTGCGGAACGTGTCCTTGTGGACCTACGAAGTTCAGTAGCAACTTGATCTGAAGTTTCATGATCATCATCATAAACTTCCTCTCTAGTCGGTGCAGGCACCTCAGGAACATTTTCTTGAGTTGCGCCACTTACCGGTTCAAGAGGTAATACTTCATCAAGTTCTACCTTCCTCCCACTTATTTCTTTCGAGAGAAACTCTTTCTCTAGAAAGGACCCATTCTTGGCAACAAAGATCTTGCCTTCGGATCTGAGGTAGAAGGTATACCCAACAGTTTCTTTAGGGTATCCTATGAAGACGCATTTTTCCGACTTGGGTTTGAGCTTTTCAGATTGAAGTTTCTTGACATAAGCATCGCATCCCCAAACTTTTAGAAACGACAACTTAGGTTTCTTCCCAAACCATAATTCATACGGTGTCGTCTCAACGGATTTTGACGGAGCCCTATTTAAAGTGAATGCGGCAGTCTCTAAAGCATAGCCCCAAAATGATAGCGGTAAATCGGTAAGAGACATCATAGATCGCACCATATCTAATAGAGTGCGATTATGACGTTCGGACACACCATTATGCTGAGGTGTTCCAGGCGGCGTGAGTTGTGAAACTATTCCACATTTTCTTAAGTGTGTGCCAAATTCGTGACTCAAGTATTCTCCCCCACGATCTGATCGCAAGAACTTGATTTTCCTGTCACGTTGATTCTCAACCTCGCTCTGAAATTCCTTGAACTTTTCAAAGGTCTCAGACTTGTGTTTCATTAAGTAGACATACCCATATCTACTCAAGTCATCAGTGAGGGTGAGAACATAACGATAGCCACCGCGAGCCTCAACACTCATTGGACCGCACACATCAGTATGTATGATTTCCAATAAGTTGGTTGGTCGCTCCATTGTTCCTGAGAACGGAGTCTTGGTCATTTTACCCATGAGGCATGGTTCGCACGTGTCAAATGATTCGTAATCAAGAGACTCTAAAAGTCCATCAGCATGGACCTTCTTCATGCGTTTGACACCTATGTGACCAAGGCGGCAGTGCCACAAGTATGTGGGACTGTCATTATCAACTTTACATCTTTTGGTACTCACATTATGAATATGTGTAGCATTACGCTCGAGATTCATAAAGAATAAACCATTCACCATAGGAGCATGACCATAAAACATATCTCTCATATAAATAGAACAACCATTATTCTCGGATTTAAATGAGTAGCCATCTCGAATTAAACGAGATCCCGATACAATGTTCATGCTCAAAGCTGGCACTAAATAACAATTATTAAGGTTTAAAACTAATCCCGAAGGTAAATGTAGAGGTAGCGTGCCGACGGCGATCACATTGACCTTGGAACCATTCCCGACGCGCATCGTCACCTCGTCCTTTGCCAGTCTTCCGCTTATTCCGCAGCCCCTGCTTTGAGTTACAAATGTGAGCAACTGCACCGGTATCAAATACCCAGGAGCTACTACGGGTACTAGTAAGGTACACATCAATTACATGTATATCATATATACCTTTTGTTTTGCCGGCCTTCTTGTCCGCTAAGTATTTGGGGCAGTTCCGCTTCCAGTGACCACTTCCCTTGCAATAAAAGCACTCAGTCTCGGGCTTGGGTCCATTCTTTGGCTTCTTCCCGACAGCTTGCTTGCCGGGCGCGCAACTCCTTGCCGTCCTTCTTGAAGTTCTTTTTACCCTTGCCCTTCTTGAACTTAGTGGTTTTATTCACCATCAACACTTGATGTTCCTTCTTGACTTCTACCTCTGCTGATTTCAGCATTGCAAATACTCAGGAATGGTCTTTTCCATCCCCTGCATATTGAAGTTCATCACAAAGCTCTTGTAGCTTGGTGGAAGCGACTGGAGGATTCTGTCAATGACCGCATCATCCGGGAGATTAACTCCCAGCTGAGTCAAGCGGTTATGTAACCCAGACATAGTGAGTATGTGCTCACTGACAGAACTATTTTCCTCCATCTTACAGCTGAAGAATTTGTCGGAGACTTCATATCTCTCGACCCGGGCATGAGCTTGGAAAACCATTTTCAGCTCTTTGAACATCTCATATGCTCCGTGTTGCTCAAAACGCTTTTGGAGCCCCGGTTCTAAGCTGTAAAGCATGCCGCACTGAACGAGGGAGTAATCATCAGCATGCTGTTGCCAAGCGTTCATAACGTCTTGGTTCTCTGGAATGGGTGCATCACCTAGCGGTGCTTCTAGGACATATTGTTTCCTGGCAGCTATGAGGATGATCTTCAGGTTCCGGACCCAGTCCGTATAGTTGCTGCCATCGCCTTTCAGCTTGGTTTTCTCTAGGAACGCGTTGAAGTTGAGGTTGACATTAGCGTTGGCCATTTGATCTACAAGACATTTATGCAACGATTTTAGACTAAGTTTCATGATAATTAAGTTCATCTAATCAAATTATTTAATGAACTCCCACTCAGATTAGACATCCCTCTAGTCATCTAAGTGAAACATGATCCGACTCGACTAGGCCGTGTCCGATCATCACGTGAGACGGACTAGTCATCATCGGTGAACATCTCCATGTTGATCGTATCTTCCATACGACTCATGTTCGACCTTTCGGTCTCTTGTGTTCCGAGGCCATGTCTATACATGCTAGGCTCGTCAAGTTAACCTAAGTATTTGCATGTGTAAATCTGTCTTACACCCGTTGTATGTGAACGTTTGAATCAAACACCCGATCATCACGTGGTGCATTGAAACAACGAACTGTCGCAACGGTGCACAGTTAGGGGGAACACTTTCTTGAAATTATTATGAGGGATCATCTTATTTACTACCGTCGTTCTAAGCAAACAAGATGTAAAACATGATAAACATCAAATGCAATCAAATAATAATAGTGACATGATATGGCCAATATCACATAGCTCCTTTGATCTCCATCTTGGGGCTCCATGATCATCTTGTCACCGGCATGACACCATGATCTCCATCATCATGATCTCCATCATTGTGTCTCCATGAAGTTGCTCGCCAACTATTACTTCTACTACTATGGCTAACGCGTTTAGCAATAAAGTAAAGTAATTTACATGGCGTTCCTCAATGACATGCAGGTCATATAAAAAATAAAGACAACTCCTATGGCTCCTGCCGGTTGTCATACTCATCGACATGCAAGTCGTGATTCCTATTACAATAGCATGAACATCTCATACAATCACATATATCATTCATCATTGAACACAACCTTTGGCCATATCACATCACAAAACACTTGCTGCAAAAACAAGTTAGACGCCCTCTAATTGTTGTTGCAAGTTTTTACGTGGCTGCTATAGGTTTCTAGCAAGAACGTTTCTTACCTACGCCAAAACCACAACGTGAATTGCCAATTTCTATTTACCCTTCATAAGGACCCTGTTCATCGAATCCGATCCGACTAAAGTGGGAGAGACAGACACCCGCCAGCCACCTTATGCAACTAGTGCATGTCAGTCGGTGGAACCGGTCTCACGTAAGCGTACGTGTAAGGTTGGTCCGGGCCGCTTCTGATGGGGAACGTTGCAGAAAACAAAAATTTTCCTACGGTTTCACCAAGATCCATCTATGAGTTCATCTAGCAACGAGTGATCGGATGCATCTACATACCTTTGTAGATCGCGAGCGGAAGCGTTCAAAGAACAGGGATGAGGTAGTCGAACACGACGTGATCCAAATCACCGGAGATCCTAGCACCGAACGGACGGCACCTCCGCGTTCAACACACGTACGGTCAGCGTAACGTCTCCTTCTTCTTGATCCAGCAAGAGGGAAGGAGAGGTTGAGGAAGATGGCTCCAGCAGCAGCATGACGGCGTGGTGGTGATGGAGCTGCAGTACTCCGTCAGGGCTTCGCCAAGCGCTATGGAGGAGGAGGAGGTGTTGGAGAGGGAGAGGGAGGCACCAAAGGCATCGATGAAAAGCCCTCCTTCCCCACTATATATAGGAGGGCCAAGGGGGGGGCGCCGGCCCTAGGAGATCCAATCTCCTAGGGGGGCCGGCGGCCAAGGGAGGTTTCCCTCCCCCCAAGGCACCTAGGAGGTGCCTTCCACTAGTGGGACTCTTCCCTTTTGTGAACCCTAGGCGCATGGGCCTCTTGGGGCTGGTGCCCTTGGCCCATGTAGGCCAAGGCGCACCCCCTACAGCCAGTGTGGCCCCTCAGGGCAGGTGGACCCACCCGGTGGACCCCCGGGACCCTTCCGGTGGTCCCGGTACAATACCGATGACCCCGAAACTTGTCCCGATGGCCGAAACAGGACTTCCCATATATAAATCTTTACCTCCGGACCATTCCGAAACTCCTCGTGACGTCCGGGATCTCATCCGGGACTCCGAAAAACATTCGGGTTACTGCATATACATATCCCTACAACCCTAGCGTCACCGAACCTTAAGTGTGTAGACCCTACGGGTTCGGGAGACATGTAGACATGACCGAGATCGCTCTCCGGTCAATAACCAACAGTGGGATCTAGATACCCATGTTGGCTCCCACATGCTCCTCGATGATCTCATCGGATGAGCCACGATGTCGAGGATTCAAGCAACCCCGTATACAATTCCCTTTGTCAATCGGTATGTTACTTGCCCGAGATTCGATCGTCGGTATCCCAATACCTCGTTCAATATCCTTACCGGCAATTCACTTTACTCGTACCGTAATGCATGATCCCGTGACCAGACACTTGGTCACTTTGAGCTCATTATGATGATGCATCACCGAGTGGGCCCAGTGATACCTCTCCGTCATACGGAGTGACAAATCCCAGTCTTGATCCGTGTCAACCCAACAAACACTTTCGGAGATACCCGTAGTATACCTTTATAGTCACCCAGTTACGTTGTGACGTTTGGCACACCCAAAGCACTCCTACGGTATCCGGGAGTTACACGATCTCATGATCTAAGGAAAAGATACTTGACATTGGAAAACTCCAGCAAACAAACTATACGATCTTATGCTATGTTTAGGATTGGGTCTTGTCCATCACATCATTCTCCTAATGATGTGATCCCGTTATCAATGACATCCAATGTCCATAGTCAGGAAACCATGACTATCTGTTGATCAACGAGCTAGTCAAATAGAGGCTTACTGGGGACTGTTGGTGTCTATTATTCACACATGTATTACGATTTCCGGATAATACAATTATAGCATGAATAAAGACAATTATCATGAACAAAGAAATATAATAATAATGCTTTTATTATTGCCTCTAGGGCATATTTCCAACAGCTTCATCTCACGATGCCGCCGAATCAAGATAAGACTAGTAACGGCAAGCAAATTGACAATATCGACGCCCACAACTACTTTGTGTTCTACTCGTGCATAGTAACTACGCATACACCTAGCTCATGATGCCACTGTTGGGGAACGTAGCAGAATTTTAAAATTTCTACGCATCACCAAGATCAATCTATGGAGTCATCTAGCAACGAGGGAGAGAGGAGTGCATCTACATACCCTTGTAGATCACGAGCGGAAGCGTTCAAGAGAACGGGGTTGATGGAGTCGTACTCGACGTGATTCAAATCACCGATGACCTAGTGCCGAACGGACGGCACCTCCGCGTTCAACACACGTACGGTTGGGAGACGTCTCCTCCTTCTTGATCCAGCAAGGGGGAAGGAGAGGTTGATGAAGATCCAGCAGCACGACGGCGTGGTGGTGGAAGCAACGGTGATCTCGGCAGGGCTTCGCCAAGCGCTGGGAGATGGAGGAGTGTCACGGGAGGGAGAGGGAGAGGCCAGGGGCTTGGGTGTGCAGCTCTCCCCCCACTATATATAGTGTGCCTAGGGGGGGGGGCACCGGCCCTAGGAGATCCAATCTCCTAGGGGGGGCGGCGGTCAAGGGGGTGCCTTGCCCCCCAAGGCAAGGGTGGCGCCCCCACCCCTAGGGTTTCTAACCCTAGGCGCAGGGGGAGGCCCAAGGGGGGCGCACCAGCCCACTAGGGGCTGGTTCCCCTCCCACTTCAGGCCATGGGGCCCTCCGGGATAGGTGGCCCCACACGGTGGACCCCCGGGACCCTTCCGGTGGTCCCAGTACAATACCGGTGACCCCGAAACCTTCCCGATGGCCGAAACTGGACTTCCTATATATAAATCTTTACCTCCGGACCATTGCGGAACTCCTCGTGACGTCCGGGATCTCATACGGGACTCCGAACAACTTTCGGGTTACCGTGTGCTAATATCTCTACAACCCTAGTGTCATCGAACCTTAAGTGTGTAGACCCTACGGGTTCGGGAGACATGCAGACATGACCGAGAAGCCTCTCCGGTCAATAACCAACAGCGGGATCTGGATACCCATGTTGGCTCCCACAAGCTCCACGATGATCTCATCGGATGAACCACGATGTCGAGGATTCAATCAATCCGTATACAATTCCCTTTGTCTATCGGTACGTTACTTGCCCGAGACTCGATCGTTGGTATCCCAATACCTTGTTCAGTCTCGTTACCGGCAAGTCACTTTACTCGTACCGTAATGCATGATCCCGTGATCAATCACTTGATCACTTTGAGCTCATTATAATGATGCATTACCGAGTGGGCCCAGAGATACCTCTCCGTCATACGGAGTGACAAATCCCAGTCTCGATTCGTGCCAACCCAATAGACACTTTCGGAGATACCTGTAATGTACCTTTATAGTCATCCAGTTATGTTGTGACGTTTGGCACACCCAAGGCACTCCTACGGTATCTGGGAGTTGCACAATCTCATGGTCTAAGGAAATGATACTTGACATTCAGAAAAGCTACAGCAAACGAACTACACGATCTTTGAGCTAAGCTTAGGATTGGGTCTTGTCCATCACATCATTCTCCTAATGATGTGATCCCGTTATCATTGACATCTAATTTCCATAGTCAGGAAACCATGAATATCCTTTGATCAACGAGCTAGTCAACTAGAGGCTCACAAGGGACGTGTTGTGGTCTATGTATTCACACATGTATTACGATTTCCGGATAACACAATTATAGCATGAACAATAGACAATTATCATGAACAAAGAAATATAATAATATTCATTTTATTATTGCCTCTAGGGCATATTTCCAACACAAAGGCTCTCAGAATTTGGAGCAAGCACAAGAGGAGATGAGTCGTCTTCATGTCCGGGTTAGCTAACGAGGTCAACTTCCGACTTGATCTGGCTCAAGAGGAGAGGGCTCTTTCCGAGGAGGAGAGACACCTGAGAGGTTTGCTCAAAGCTAAGCTGCTGGGTATTGCGGCTGTCGACAGGGCAAGGTGGCGGCAAAAATCCAGAATTACTGAGATAAAAGAGGGAGACGCTAGTACCCGATTTTCCACCTAAGAGTGAGTGGCCGCCGACGGAAGAATCACATCCCGGTCCTTCTGGGAAGAGATGGGCCGGTTTCCGACCATGTTGGGAAGGCTGACATCCTCAGAGATCGGTTCAAAAACCTGATGGGTACGCCTTTCGTGTGATCTACAACACTGAATTGGGAGGAGCTGGGGATGCCGCGAAGACAGCTAGAGCACCTGGACGGGGCGTTCACAGAGACTGAGCTTTTATCGGCGATCAAAGAAATGCATGGCGAGAAAGCACCGGGGCCTGATGGATTCACTGGGGCTTTCTTCAAGCGATGTTGGATGATCATAAAAACGGATCTCCTTGCTGCTGTTAACTGTGTTCACAATCTGCGCGGAAGGAATTGGGATCTGTTTAATACTGTGAATGTTGTTTTGATTCCTAAACGTGCGGAGGCGCAGGATCCAGGAGATTTCAGGCCAATAAGCCTAATGCAGAGCATTCCGAAGCTGGTCAGTAAGATGCTCGCTTCCCGGCTGGCTCCAGAAATCCACAACCTGATCACGCACAATCAGAGTGCCTTCATTCGAGGACAGTCCATCCAAGACAATTTTCTATATATCAAGAATGTGATCAAAGCGGCTCACTTGGCGAAATCCCCCTGGTCTTCCTAAAGCTTGATATAGCCAAGGCTTTCGATTCCGTGTCATGGGGATATCTATTTGAAGTCATGGAGGCCATGGGATTTGGGCAAAGATGGAGGGACATGATTGCTCTGATCTTGGCATCCTCCTCCTCTAGAATTCTGTTGAATGGAACGCCCGGCACACCTTTTACCCACATGCGTGGCTTGAGACAGGGAGACCCTCTGTCCCCCCTGTTGTTTATCATTGCTATGGAACCGCTGCAGAGACTGCTTGAGATGGCCACCGAGAAGAATATTTTGAAGCCTTTGCGAACGCGCGTGGCCAGATTCCGGGCGAGTTTCTATGCCGATGATGCTGCACTCTTCATCAACCCGGCGCGAGAAGAGATCACTGTTGTCCAGGCCATTCTGGAAATGTTTGGGAATGCCTCTGGACTCAAAACAAACATGGCAAAATCAATGGCGTACCCTGTTGCTTTCCAGGACAGGGATTTGCAACAGTTGTTGATCGATGCTAGGATTGTGCAAGGCTCTCTTCCTTGCCAATACTTGGGATTTCCCCTTGGGATTCGAAAACCAAAGAGAGTTGAGATTCAACCACTGATTGATAAAATGGCCGGAAAAATTTCTTTGAGGAAAGGCAGAATGCTTAATAGGAGAGGAAGATTAGTGTACATAAACTCGGTGGTCACAACAACGGAAGCTTACTTCTTGACAACCTTTGCCCCGGATAAGTGGTTTATTAAGAATGTGGATAAGTTGAGAAGAAACTTTCTTTGGGAGGCCGCAGATGCAAACATTGGAGGGAAAAGCCTTGTCAAGTGGAAGCAAGTTTTCTCCCCAATAAGATGTGGTGGACTAGGGGTCAAAAACATTGACTGCTTCAGCCGTGCTCTCTGTCTAAGGTGGGAATGGTTTCGACGGGAAGATGAGGATAGGCCATGGATGGGATCGCCGACGCCTTGTGATGAGATGGATAAGCAGTTGTTTACGAGCTGCACGTTGATTCAGCTGGGAGACGGCAGCATTGCGGCATTCTGGAGGGACTGATGGCTAAACGGGGAGGCCCCATGTTTTATGTATCCTGAACTATACCAACTGGCCAAATTCAAGAAGATGTCGGTTAGAGAGGCGCTCCACAGAAGATGGATCCTTGGGTTACAGAGAATGACAACAGAAGGGCAGCTCAACCAGTTCGTCCGACTTTGGGAGGAACTTCAATTGATCCAGCTCACGGACAGCAAAGACAAGATCCTTTGGAACCTGACTGCTAATTGAAAATACTCTGCCGTCTCTGCTTATGACGCCCACTTTATGGCAAGGACCAACAAGCCTGGGCTGGCCCAAGTGTGGAGGGGCAAGATGGAAGGAAAAGTTAAATTCTACTTATGGTTGTTGCTGCAAAACAGAAATTGGACGGCGGATCGTCTGCAAGCGATGGGATTGCCACACAATGACGTATGTTGCCTTTGTGATCAAGAAAAGGAGATGGCCGAACACATCACCCTGGCCTGTTGCTTTGTGAAAGAGGTTTGGCTCCAGTTCCAGCAAGCTGACGACAGGATGGGCATGATGGACTCCTCGGCAACCTCCATTGGAGAGTGGTGGTCTCGGCTATGCACATGCGATGGAACCAAGGACAAGAAGAGAGATGAAATCACACTAGCTGCTTACATAGTGTGGAACCTGTGGAAAGAAAGAAACCGTAGGGTCTTTGAGCAGAAGGAGCTGACGCCGACTGCACTTGCTGGACTGATAAGAGAAGACGTCAAGATTTTCTACGAGGCCACAAAAGAGGCGGGCGCTGGGGACACATAGAAACCCATGGCGTCTTTTCATATTATTTGTCTTTGTCTTTCTCCTGTCAATACTCTCTGATGAAAGGCCGGGCTCTTGGTCTGGATTTGTCCGAACTATGTAAAACCTCTATTCTTCTTTAATGCAAAAGCAGAGCTCCTGCTCTTCACGTCAAAAAGTCTTTCCTTCGCATTCCACATGTTTATACATGGTAGTAAAAACATGTTATACTATAGATTATCTCTTATCACTTCGCGTTATCTCCAATAACTTGTGCATGTATGCCTATAGAAAGGGAAAATCTAATAGAAAATATGTGGTGAAATAAAGGCATGCTGGCACAATAGAAAAAAAATTCCTTCTTCACTATCTCTCATCCAACTTATCAAACATTTCATTTATTATCTCTAAGGAGCTGACATCACCCCATTGTAGGATAGGTGTTGGATAAAGGTTTATCCCTATGAAACGATATATGCTCATACTTTGAGATGGGAGGAGTATTAATTAGTTTATCCATAGTTAGCATAGAGGGAAATGTATAATGTAACAGGAAACTACACTATCATAACAGTAAGAATACACTTAAGAAATATAAATGAACAACAAGAATGGTCCTACCATCAAAGCACCAATCTGATTCAGAATCATGATTCTGACTAGCTTGAGAGCCGCCTCCTCCTACCACTCTATCCCCCTTCCTCTCGCCACTGCTAGAGAGCAGTGGCTAGGCTAAGTCCCGGCACTAGCCGGTGAAGGCGGAAATGAGGTCTCTTCCCCTTAACCTTTACTGGCGGATGCGATCTACAAGCAACGACTTGACCTCGAGGGTGTGGTTGTGCAGCGGTGGTGGTGATGTTTCCGGTGGGGCAAGCGATCTACAAGCAATGACTTGAGCTAGAGGGCATGGTTGTGTAGCAGTGGTGATGATGTTTCCGGTCGGGCAGGCGATCTCTCGTGGTGAGGTGTTGGTGGCCACAATCCCATCTGCAGGTATGCGGATGGTAGCGGCAACCTTTTGCATCCCAGCGAGGTGGGCTCCACTCAGAAGTGTGGATGGCACAGTGGTCCTGCACTTCGAGGCGGTGTTGTCGCTCCAGGCCGAAGGGTCTTGGACCTTCCTATCCAATAGCAACGGTGAGTATGGTTTGCCGACCTATTCCGTTCGACAGAAGAGGAAGTCGAAGCATGAGGACTCTGCTACACTGTATAGTTTCCCCAATTGGCATTTTGGCGGTGCCAGTGACCTTCCTCACTCACAAATTTTCCTCGTATGTGCATCGGTGAGATCTTCATCATTCCGAGCCATTGGTGGACATCAATACTTGTTGCGCTTGACTGTATGCTTGTGCGGGTATGGTCTTCACTGGTGTGGCATCTCACATCAAGACTGTGCAATACACGTAGCTGTTGGGATCATGGAAAATGGTGGTGCAACATGATGACTTTGATTTGGTGGTGCTTCTCGAGTACTCGGCTTCGAGCTTGAGTGAAAACCCAAGGTTTGAACCTAATTGGTTATACCTAGCAATGGCGGGATTTTGCGTTGTTACATTGTTGAAAGCACTGCTCGGATTTGCTCGACCTTATCTTCAGGGTGAAAACCTAGGATTTGATCTTTCATGCTCAGATCCGAAGACATCGGCGCTTGACTGCCATTTCCTTGCTGGAGGCGTTCTGTTGGAGAACATTTCTCAATGTCTTTGTGATCTGAGGAGATGGTTAGTGTGGATGGTCGTTGTTGTAGTTCGTCGATCACTGTTTTGATCTCTTCTTAGATTTTTCCTTTTCACGTTCGTCCACCTAGGTAGAGTTTCGGTCTTGTATGACTTTGCTCTTTGCTGGCGCAATTCTTTATGTGTGTGTGTGTGAGTGTGCGCGCACGCGCGCACACGTTAGTGTTGGTTGTGTGCATCCTCATGCAAAGACTGGATTCATACTCATTATGTTTGTATCCTTTAGAATAAAAACAACCTTTATGAAGAATGACTAATCAGATACCCTGATCTTGTTGTTTCCATCCTTTTATCTCAACTAGCAAAGATGCCCGTGCGTTACAACGGGAGAGAAAAAAAGTCACACACCATAACTCAATAAGCATGACTCAAGAACCCCTCTCTCACATGACATCTTCTATTTTGGCACGGAACCCATACATGTTGTCGCTTTTCCTCTTGCCCCGCATTGTGAACCCCCATGCTTCGCTACAGAGCAAACGCCAGTTGCTACCCCTAGAAAGACAAAAATAATAATATATGATCATTTACATATATGTCCTTATATATTGTACATCAAGAAAATATTATGGGATTTGTCAACACAACAACAATAAATTTGAGAGGGAAAAACATATAGGCAAGCACTGCCTACATGATACATCATCACGACTGCCTACATCATGGACATCGACGAATCATTATTACATTAGTTGGTAGCTAGAGAGTGAATTCTTGTGACGATGACGACGTGCATGCCGTTGCCATCTGGTGGAACGCGTGAAGATCTTTGCATGGCTCCTGTTTCATGGTCGACTCAACTCAAAAAGCAACCTTTAGCGCAAGAATATCGTCACCGACTCACTATGCCCGCGCTGCGGACATGATGGTGAAACCAGTTCACACATATTCCTAGACTGTCCTCTTTCACAACGTATTTGGCAACGGATCGGCCTCTCTCCTTCAAGTACCATTGATGGACTCTGGGACTGCCGCCTCCCTACACAGGTGGATGCGGTAATCTGGCACTCCGTCCTCCTCCTCATCCTATGGAAGGTTTGGGATTCCAGAAACGCTATGACCTTCAAGCAACAAAATCACCACAGTATTCTCACCCTCAGGCGCATCATGGATGATCTCATGCTCTGGACGCACCGGACGAAGAAACCGGTGCACAAGCAGGCCGCCTCCTCCTGGCGTTCCTACCTGTTATCACGACTTCACGTGCTTATGTAATTCCCCTTTGTAATCAGTCTGACGATGGGTTATGAACTTGAGAAATGTATTTAGGTGGGGAGCTCCCCCCCCCCCCCCCCCCCCCCCCGGTGATTTTTCAAAAAAATAATTCTTGTGAGAAGTTCGAGTACAAAGTTTCACATCTCAAACTTTTACACTCTTCCGTCCATCCATCATCCATGGCAGATCCACCACATGCGTGGCTTCACGTTGAGGTGGTATACAACCTTCATCTCACACTGTGCGTCACATTGAACTCACGAATCATTCGAGTTAATGTTCCATGATGCATTACCTGGATGCAGATGGATTGATGAGAGAAGATCGATCAATTGTTCAATCAGATGGATTACTTGTGAGATGTTGACACAGATGGCGCACCGGGGACAGCTCGTGGCTCCTTTCAACCACTTTCTTCCCTGACAAAAAAAATAATAACCTACAATCAGAAAACCACTCCGTAGTTTCTCCTCACAACATGGAGTGACCTTTGATGTCTAATGGGTCAACGGATGGTAGACGATGGTGCAGCACACTTGGAGGGTGCTCAGGTGAGGTGCGTGCTATGCTAGTTGGCATGACGTGACGTCGTGCAGTATGAGGTCTAGCGGGCATCCTAGTTATGCAAAGACTGGATTCATACTCATTATATTTGTATCCTTTAGAATAAAAACAACCTTTATCAAGAATGACTAATCAGATATCCTGATCTTGTTGTTTCCGCCCTTTTGTCTCTATGGAACAACTGTTGTCGTCGTCTTCATTCTGTTGCCGTCTTCCTTTTTTAGCAAAAGCGTAGGGCTAAACGAGTTCGTCAGCAAAGTTGTCAATTTATGTGTTCTTCGGAGAATGCAAGGTGGATGTGATGCGGCTGGGGGCGCCCTCGTAATCATATTCCACGGGACATTCGTCCAGCTGTATAGTACATGGCAAAAATCACTACGTTCTATATATGGCAAACATGAAGCACTTGGTTTTCCAGAGGAATTTTTTTGCCAGAGACTACTACTACAATGTGCACGACCTGGCCTGCGAGGAGGCACGCGTGCAGCTCCCTCTTCTTCCACCTCCATGGCGCCGGGAGCGCCATGCTGTACCGCCTCCTGGACGCGGTGACGTCGGTGAAATGCGAGACGCGGCGGGCTCGCAAGCAGGTCAAGGTGCTCGAGGCCCTGGACGTCGCCGGGACGCAGCTGTACCACTTCACCACCATCGTCATCGCTGGCATGGGCTTCTTTACGGACGCCTACGACCTGTTCTCGGTCTCCCTCATCGCCGACCTCCTGGGCCGCATCTACTACCACTCGGCGGATGGCAGGCTCCCCGGCAACGTTGCCGGTGCCGTCAGCGGCGTGGCGCTCTGCGGCACGGTCCTGGGGCAGCTCTTCTTCGGCTGGCTCGGCGACAGGATGGGGCGGAAGCTGATCTACGGCGTCACGCTCAAGCTCATGGTGGTGTGCTCGCTCGCGTCCGGCCTCTCCTTCCACAACAAGCCCAAGTGCGTCGTGGCCACGTTGTGCTTCTTCCGCTTCTGGCTCGGCTTCGGCATCGGCGGCGACTACCCGCTCTCGGCGACCATCATGTCTGAGTATGCCAACAAGAGGACTCGCGGAGCCTTCATAGCAGCGGTCTTCGCTATGCAGGTGTGTAAGTAAAACCATCACAATATTTTTTGGAGCCTGTGCTGCATCTCATTCTTAATCTACAACCTCCATTTCTTTTTTCTCGTCTAACTCAGTCAAAGATAATATTTTAATCCTTATCGTATTATGCTTGCCCTGCATAAAGGGTCTTGGGAACCTGGCTGCTGGGGCTGTTGTTCTGGTGCTCTCTGCGAGCTTCAAGAACACGGCCGCGTACGATACTGACCAGCTCGGGCAAGCAGACTACGTGTGGCGCATAGTACTCATGCTCGGCGCCGTTCCTGCCCTGCTCACCTACTACTGGCGCATGAAGATGCCCGAGACGGCGCGCTACACCGCGCTCATCGCCAAGAACCTCAAGCTAGCGGCGTCTGACATGGCCGCGGTCCTCGACATCGACTTCGTGTCGGACATGGACGCGGAGGCCGTCGTTAAGCAGGACGAGTTTGGCCTCTTCTCCATGGAGTTCCTTCACAAGCATGGCCGCCAGCTCCTCGGAACCACCGTGTGCTGGTTCGTCCTCGACGTCGTCTTCTACTCCCTCAACCTCTTCATGAAGGACATCTTCAGCGGCATCGGCTGGTTTGGAGACGCGGCCGAGATGAGCCCTCTCGAGCAGACCTACAAGATAGCCCGCACGCAGGCCATCATCGTGGTCGGCGGTTCCCTGCCAGGGTACTTCCTCACTGTCCTCTTCGTTGACCGCATCGGCCGCATCAAGATCCAGCTCATGGGGTTCACCATGATGACCATCTTCATGATCGGGCTCGCCGCGCCCTACAAGTTCTGGTCCAAACCCAGCATGCACGCAGGCTTCGCCATCATGTATGCATTGATCCTCTTCTTCGCAAACTTCGGCCCCAACTCCACCACTTTCATCCTGCCTACCGAGATATTCCCGACGCGGCTGCGGTCGACGTGCAACGGCATATCGGCTGCCGGGGGTAAGTGTGGTGCCATCATCGGTGTTCTCTGGTTCCAGTATTCTCATACGAGCATCCGGAGCTCTCTCCTACTTCTCGCAGGGTGCAACCTGGTTGGAGTCATGTTCACTCTTGCCTTGCCGGAATCCAAAGGGATGTCACTCGAGGATATCACCGGGGAAATGGAGGAAGAAAGCGAACCATCTCAAGAATCTACAGTTGCTGATGTTGAGTTCATCCACAGCGTGGAAATTTTGTAGCCAGTACCATTCATCCCGGTTGCTGATTTTAGTGTCTTCTCAAAATTACTCAAACATTGGAAACTTGTATCTTTGAGATGTTTGGATTATATATAGTGTTCAATGTGACATGAGATGGGATAGACTCCAAACGAAGTGGAAATAACACAAGTAAATCTAGGCATAGCAAATAATAGAGCAAATTTCAGTTTTACTTCCTTTACTCCTCCTATCCATATTACCTGTCGCTGGTTTAGTACAACTTTAGTACAGAATTGTATTAAAGCAGCGACAAGTAATCCCTCTGTCCCAAAATATAAGGCATTTCTGCTTTATAACCTTTAAACACATCAACAAAGGAGATCTCTTCATACCCTTCATAATAATGAGTATAATGGTCTTTCTTAAAAATACATTGTCCGCACTCTAAAAATAGAGACCTGACTTGTTCCGAGTCCACTATGGGCAGGCCTAGTAGTAACTAGTAAGTGTGTACTGTAGCCCGGGATTGAAAATCAGAAGAAAAAACACTAGAACCAACCAGATTTGCTGATATATTAGCAGAGTTTCTTATCAACAAGAATTGATTTACTGTAGCAGACCAAACCAGCACTGTACTACCGGGCAGGAAACTGTAGCGAACCGACCGAGGGGGTATTGTAGCTAATGTGTTTTTCAAATTTTAAAATGTTTTCTGAAACACAAACATTTTAAAAAATCCGAATTTTTTTTCAAACTTTGAACTTCTTTTTGAAACGCAAACATTTTTTATTTTGTGAAATTTTTTCAAATTCATGAACACTTTTTCAGAATTGTGAACATTTTTCTTAAAGTGCGAACAATTTTTCAAATTTGCGAACATTTTCTTTGAAACTTGAATTTTTTTTAAACTTCATAGTATTTTTTGAAAATGCAAACACTTCTCAAATTTGTGAGCATCACTTGAAAACACAAACATTTTTAAAAATTTAAGAATATTTTTAAACTTTATAAACATATTTTGAAAACAATTTTTATTTTCTAGGGAATAAGCATTTTTTATTTTCTATTTTTCGTTTTTCTTCGGTTTTCTCGTTAATTCATTTTCCTCCTTTTTGAACTTTATTACAATTCTTGAAACCTTTTCAAAAACTTGAAAAATCTTTGGAATACCAGAAAATGTTCTTATTTTCAAATATTGTTTATATTTTTTTTTCAAATTCTAGAATTTGATTAAAAATAATCCCTTTCTTGACTTTTTTATTCACACAGTTTAAAAATATTTGTGCTTCAATAAATTTGATAAATTTTTAAAAAAGCATATGAACTGAAATTTTTCTTCAAAATTTTCATCAATTGTGAATTTGTTACCACTTTTGGAAAATGTGTTTTAACTATGTAAAATTTTCACACACAATTTGTTATTCCAAAATTGTTGAAATTTTTTAAGAAATGTTTACAACATAAGAAAACGTTCATGTGAATTGATAATGATGGAAATTGCAAATAGCAGAAGCATTAAAATTAGGTAAAACTACATGCTCATGGATGCACCCGTCTGGCATAGTCTGGCACACTTTTCTCAACTGCTGTTTTTTGAACTACTAGTAAGCGTACACGTCAAAATTCACATGTATAGAGAAGATAGTCTGGTAGTAGTAGTCAAAAATATTGCAAACGGACCTAGCATGTTTTTGTACAATCAAGGAAGGTCATTATCACTGTTTGACAAAAGGTACTCCCCGCAAGTGATATAAAATGTCTTAGAGGGAGTATAATTTAGAAAATCTACTTTGCAATGCACCTAAGAGCATCTCTAATAGATTCCTAAGTTTTGGGCGAAAGAAAAGGCCATTCCAGATCTCGCAAAACAGCTGGTCCTGTAAAAATTTATACAGCTCCCCTTAAGAAAAACCTCGTCCTGAAGATATGGAGTTTTGGAGACAAACTTTTTAGCTCCCCCTTTACCAGAATACCGTTGGCGAGAGGGAAGTTTCACGTCAACCGCCACCGCCAGCTCTTGATTCTAGCCTTCCCCACTGTCGCCGACTGGCCGACCGACGTCCCCCGCCCTTCCTCACCTCACTCTTGAAGGCCATCGAATCGTTGGGGAAGAAGACGACAATGAAAAAAAAGAGAGAAAAAGCATCGATAGATGGAATATTAGTTTTTACAATAGAAAATTGCGGTATCTGTTCAGTGCCAGCCCTCGTGTTACTGAAAATCCTTTTTAGGAGGAACCGTAAGCTGGTTTTTTAGACGCCAGGCGCGGGGACCATGTTGTCCGGGAGTCCCATGGTGAAGTCCACGTTGGAGCCGGCGAACGCGCTGAGCACGCGCGCATCCTCATCGTATAGCTTGACCTTGGTGGCGTTCAGCGCACGGAGGAGCACGACCGCCGCAGGTTGTCGGCCACCTGGCCGTAGTTCACCCCGAGCGCCGTGGAACCTCCCCCTACCGCCGCCAAGTCCGATGCAAGCGTGGTGACGGCCACGACAAGCACGTGCCGGAGCAGCGAGCCGAAGTAGAAATGTGGTGGAGCTATCTGACAAGGCCGGGAGTGAACTGACAGCACCATAGGAGGATGCGAATCACACGCTTTATATCGAAGTTGTTTTTGTGTCGGCTCTGACAAGGTGCCGTTGGTAGAATGCTTGCTTAGATCAGGACTGTCCAAGGCCAAAGATCGGTTGAGATTTCGTGTGGGGTCTCTGTTGGGGAACACAGTATTTCAAAAAAATTGCCTACGATCACGCAAGATCAATCTAGAAGATGCATAGCAATGAGCGGGGAGAGTGTGTCCATGTACCCTCATAGACCGTAAGAGGAAGTGTTTAGTAACGCGGTTGATGTAGTTGAATGTCTTCGCGGTCCAACCGATTCAAGTACCGAATGTACAGCACCTCCGCGATCAGCACATGTTCAGCTCGGTGACGTGCCTTGAACTCTTGATCCATTTGAGGCCGAGGGAGAGTTCCGTCAGCACGACGGCGTGGCGACGGTGTTGATGAAGTTACCAGCATAGGGCTTCGCCTAAGCACTACGACGATATGACTGAGGTGTGTAACTGTGGAGAGGGGCACCGCACCTGGCTAAGAGAAGACTTGGTGTGCCTTTGGGGCGCCCCCCTCCCACGTATATAAAGGGGGGAGGAGGAGAAGGCCGGCCCTAGAGCAGGCGCGCTAAGGGGGGAGTCCTACTTGGACTCCTAGTCCAAGTAGGATTCGCCCCCCTCCTTCCTTGCACCGGAGAGGGAAAAGGGGAAGGGAGAGAGAGGGAGAAGGAAAGGGCAGGCGCACCCCCTCCCTAGTCCAATTCGGACTCCCTATAGGGAGGGGGCACGGCTGCCCCTTGTGGGCTGCCTCCCCTCTTCCCTATGGCCATGTAGGCCCAATCTTTCCCCGGGATGTCCGAATGCAACCTTCCAACATATGAATCTTTACCTCTCGACCATTTCAAAACTCCTCTCATGTCCGTGATCTCATCTGGGACTTCGAACAAACTTCGTTCATCAAAACATGAAACTCATAATACAAATCGTCATCGAACGTTAAGCATGCGGACCCTACGGGTTCGAGAACTATGTAGACATGACCGAGACACATCTCCGGTCAATAACCAACAGCGGAACCTGGATGCTCATATGGGTTCCTACATATTATACGAAGATCTTTATCGGTCAAACCGCATAACAACATACGTTGTTCCCTTTGTCATCGGTATGTTACTTTCCCGAGATTCGATCATCGATATCATCATACCTAGTTCAATCTTGTCACCAGAAAGTCTCTTTACTCGTTCTGTAATGCATTATCCTGCAACTAACTCATTAGTCACATTGCTGGCAAGGCTTATAATGATGAGTATTACCGAGAGGTCTCAGAGATACCTCTCCGATACACACGGAGTGACAAATCCTAATCCCGATCTATGCCAACTCAACAAACACCATCGGAGACACCTATAGAGAATCTTTATAATAACCCAGTTACGTTGTGATGTTTGATAGCACACAAGGTGTTCCTCCAGTATTCGGGAGTTGCATAATCTCATAGTCAGAGGAACATGTATAAGTTATGATGAAAGCAATAGCAATAAAACTAAACGATCATTATGCTAAGCTAACGGATGGGTCTTGTCCATCACATCATTCTCTAACGATTTGATCCCATTGATCAAATGACAACACATGTCTATGGTCAGGAAACTTAACCATCTTTGATTAATGAGCTAGTCTAGTAGAGGCATACTAGGGACACTCTGTTTGTCTATGTATTCACACATGTACTAAGTTTCCGGTTAATACAATTCTAGCATGAATAATAAGCATTTATCATGATATAAGGAAATATAAATAACAACTTTATTATTGCCTTCAAGGCATATTTCCTTCAGTCTCCCACTTGCACTAGGGTCAATACTCTAGTTCACATCGTCGTGTGATTTAATACCAATAGTTCACATCGCCATGTGACTAATACCCAAAAGGTTTTACTAGATTCAATAATCCAGGTCACATCACTATGTGATTAACACCCAAAGAGTACTAAGTGTAGGAGGTATGCCCTAGAGGCAATAATAAATGATATTATTTAGCTCCAAGTTCATAATTATGTTTATGTTCCATGCTATAACTGCTATGGTTCTCGAGTCTGCAATAACACGAGGTTTGGAGGAAGACTCATATGCACGTGTGGAATAATAAACGGTAAGAAGTATTCTTAGTCTGGCCTCTAAGATTAGCTCAATTGTTGCATGATGGTTCTGTTTTCCAGATCATGGGCATTTCAATGCCAACAACTTTGAGGGCACAATGTTAAGAGAACATTTGTGTTGAATCGACCCGGATTGATGTTATGTCGTGAGATTCATTCGTCACAAGTTTATGGTTGATAACACGGAGATGGTAAATGTTTGCATAATTCCTTAGACCATGAGAGTATCGAGTTTCTTCATACTTGCTTCATGAACTTTGGGGTTTGTTAAACGTCATCCGTAAATGGGTGGCTATTACGGCGGCTTATGGGTTCATGGAAAAGTGTGTCAAGTAACTTGATAGCTCAAGATTGGGATTTGCTCCTCCGACGATGGAGAGATATTCTCGGGACCTCTCGGTGTTACGGTATCCATCATCGTCTGGCCAGACATAGTGTGATTTGATCACAGGGATGCCGGAACACGGAAATGAGAAAGGAGAACAAAATCGGTAACGAGGTAACTTGCATGGTGGACAAATTGTTCGTCCACGGGGATGCAATAAATCCCACCTCGGGTGTTTGTGACATATCGCGAAGCAACAGGAATAGCTCACTGCAACTGGAGGTTCACTCGAATATTCATTCGTGTGGGTATAGGGGTCAATATGGGTGTCCACGGCTCCGGTGTTGATCATTGATCGGAAGGGGTTCCGGGTCATGTCTATACTTCACAGAACCTATAGAGTCACAGGCTTAAGGTTCATCTATCTGCTGAATACTAGACAGGGAGTCTGAGAGAAAGTTTCTGGGAAAAGTTTCCGGAGACAGCGAAAAAGTTTCGATAAGAGAGGTCACCGGATGAGTTTCGGTGAAACCAAAAAAGTTGTTTTGGGGTATGCCATTAAGTAAAAATGTTTTCGGCACATGCCTGATAGTTCTTGGAGGGTGAGGGAATCCTGGATTAGGGGGTGTTCAGATAGCCAGACTATACCTTCAGCCGAACTCCTGGACTATGAAGATACAGGATTGAAGACTTCGTCCCGTGTCCGGGAGGGACTTTTCTTGGCGTGGAAGGCAAGCTTGGCGATACGGATATGTAGATCTCCTACCATTGTAACCGACTCTATGTAACCCTAACCCTATCCGGTGTCTATATAAACCGGAGGGTTTTAGTCCGTAGGACAACGTACACATCAACAATCATACCATAGGCTAGCTTCTAGGGTTTAGCCTCCTCGATCTCGTGGTAGGTCTACTCTTGTACTACCCATATCATCAATATTAATCAAGCAGGACGTAGGGTTTTACCTCCATCGAGAGGGCCCGAACCTGGGTAAACCTTCTTGTCCCTTGTCTCCTGTTACCATCCGGCCTAGACGCACAGTTCGGGACCCCCTACCCGAGATCCGCCGGTTTTGACACCGACATTGGTGCTTTCATTGAGAGTTCCTCTGTGTCGTCGCCGTCAGGCTCGATGGCTCCTACAATCATCGATAGCGATACAGTCCAGGGTGAGACCTTCCTCCTCGGACAGATCTTCGTCTTCGGCGGCTTCGCACTGCGGGCCAATTCGCTTGACCCTCTGGAGCAGATCGAAAGCTACGCCCCTGGCCGTCAGGTCAGATTTGGAAGTTTTAACTACATGGCTGACATCCGCGGGGACTTGATCTTTGATGGATTCGAGCCATGGCCGAGCGTGCCGCACTGTCACGACGAGCATGATCTAGCTCTGCCGCCGAACAGTGCCCTGTAGGCCGCACCCGCATCGGCTACGACCCTTAATTCGGAGCCGACTGCGCCGATCGAGGACGGGCGGTTGGACGCCACCTCGGGTGTTGTGACCCCAACGGTGATTGAGCCAAGCACTAGCCCCGTACTCTGCGAGACTCGTGACTCCAAGGATCCGGACTCCTCTCTGGACTCCGAACCCTCCGTGCCCATGCCGACCGAATCCGATTGGACGCCGATCATGGAGTTCACTGCCGCGGACATCTTTCAGCACTCGCCTTTCGGTGATATCCTGAAGTCACTGAAGTCTCTCTCTTTATCAGGAGAGCCCTGGCCGGACTAGGGTCAGCAAGGTTGGGGTACGGACGATGAAGAAATTCAAATCCCACCCACCACCCACTTTGTAGCCACTGTCGACGACTTAACCGACATGCTCGACTTCGACTCCGAAGATATCAACGGTATGGACGCCGATGAAGGAGATGATGAAGAACCAGCGCCTACTAGGCCCTGGAAAGCCACCTCGTCATATGACATATACATGGTGGACACCCCAAAAGAGGGAGATGGCGATGGAACAGCGGAGGATGACCCCTGCAAGAAACAGCCTAAGCGCTGGCGTCAGCGGCGCCGCTCAAAATCCCGCCAAAACAAACAAGGTGATTCCAGCACGGGAGATAATAATACTCCGGAAAGGGCCGAAGAAAACCCCCTCCAGCAAGATTTAGCACAGGAGGATGGAGAAACCAGCCCTCATGAGAGAGCGGCAGACAGAGAGGT
This sequence comes from Triticum urartu, assembly GCF_003073215.2. Taxonomy (NCBI): domain Eukaryota; kingdom Viridiplantae; phylum Streptophyta; class Magnoliopsida; order Poales; family Poaceae; genus Triticum; species Triticum urartu. Next base: position 613,654,038 of record NC_053023.1, read on the forward strand.
CGAGGACGATAATTATATGCCTCCCTCCGAAGACGAGGCAAGCCACGACGACGACGAATTCGTCATGCCAGAGGATCCCGTCGAGCAAAAGCGTTTTCAACGTAGGCTTATGGCCACAGCAAGAAGCCTCAAGAAAAAACAGCAACAACTTAGAGCTGATCAAAATTTGCTAGTCGACAGATGGACTGAAGTCCTTGCGGCCGAAGAGCATAAACTCGAACGCCCCTCCAAGAGCTACCCAAAGCGCAGGTTGCTACCCCGATTAGAGGAGGAAGCACTTGATGCGACCGACCGGCCACCTCGTGGTCGCGACAGAGAGGCCTCTCGGCCCTCCACTCAAGCCGCACCCTGTACCAAGGCACGGGAATATGCGCCGAACTTACGAGACATGTTGGAGGACAAGGCAAGGCAAACAAGATCAATCTACGGATCGCATGGGCGCCCCACGGCTCGAGACGGTAACCGTCACGCCGGCCACAAATTCGGCGGGGCAGAACACAGTAGACAAGGCTCATTGGAGCTACGTCATGATATAGCCCAGTAAAGAGGCGCCGAACACCCACTCTGCTTTATAGACGAAATAATAGATCATCAAATCCCCAAGGGTTTCAAACCCGTAAACATTGAATCATATGATGGCACAATAGATCCTGCGGTATGGATCGAGGATTATCTCCTTCATATCCACATGGCCCGCGGCAATGATTTCCACGCCATCAAATACCTACCACTCAAGCTTAAAGGACCAGCTCGGCATTGGCTTAACAGCTTGCCAACAGGATCAATCAGTTGTTGGGAGGACCTAGAAGCCGCATTCCTCAACAATTTCCAGGGCACTTATGTTCGACCCCTAGACGCCGATGACCTAAGTCACGTAATTCGGCAGCCAGAGGAATCGGCCAGGCAATTCTGGACCCGGTTCCTAACAAAGAAAAATCAAATAGTCGACTGTCCGGACGCTGAGGCCCTAGCAGCCTTCAAGCACAATATCCGTGACGAGTGGCTGGCCCGGTACCTTGGAAAGGAAAAGCAGAAATCTATTGCAGCACTCACGACACTCATGACCCGCTTTTGCGCGGGAGAAGACAGCTGGCTTGCTCGTAGCAACAATATGACCAAAAACCCTGGTAATTCGGACACTAGGGACAGTAGTGGCAGGTCGCGTTGCAACAAGCAGAAGCGCCGCATTAACGGCGACAATGCTGAGGATACGGCAGTTAATGCCGGATTCAGAGGCTCTAAATCCGGTCAGCGGAAAAAGCCATTCAAAAGG